>NW_010180769.1:56953-57397 GCF_000695765.1 Mesitornis unicolor
GGCACCACGGGGATCCCCCAAAGACTCCCGCGAGCCTGAGCAAGGCTTTGACAGCGAGATCCGTTGTAGCTGCAGAGCCTAAAATGATCTGCAAGCCACCTCAGGAGCAGGATGTACCATAGTCCTGCCTGCAGGTGATGGAGAAGGGCTTGGGGAAGGGGTCGTGGCGAGAGCCAGGCACACGGGGCACAGGGAGGGCAGCTCAGCTGTGGGCACCCATCCCGTTTGCTTCATACGCTGGGTGATCCCTCGTCTGGATTTCAAAGGGGAAACCGAGCCAGCCCCAAGCTCTCGCCACCTCCCACCTTCCTGCGCTCCCCCACCACCCGTGCGAATGAGTCTGGAGTGGTGTTCACCGCCGGGCAAAGCCTCATCTCGCAGCCGCTTGCTCCCGGTGCTCCGCAGCCTGGCACCGGCGGAGCGCCAGCCCCGGCGCAGGCTTGC
>NW_010180769.1:57411-60267 GCF_000695765.1 Mesitornis unicolor
ACCTTGCTGGCCTTGCTGGCCTGTGGCTCCTCCCCTCCCTCTGCTCCAGAAAGTCAAAAATTATTCCCCTCCTTGCATCCTCCCTCCAAGTGGAAACCGGCTGTCCCTGCGGATCAGAGGGAGCAGAGGGACGTGCTCTGCCCACCTCCGTGCCCAGTGCTGGGCGGCTGCAGGGCCAGGCCTGGCTGTGCTGCCCACCACCACCCCAGGGCTGGCAGGCACCAGGGGCAGCTCCGCTCCCTGACGAAATGCTTCCGACCGCGCAGTCAGAATGATTTTGACATTTGGGGAGGGAGGGAAATCTGACCCGGCATCGTGCATGGTTGGCAAAACTGCTGCTGACAACACGGATAAAGGTGGACGGCTCTCAGTCAGCTTCTCAGTGATATTTGTTAGTAATTTGGACATATTGCCAGCAAACCACCTCTCGGCTCAGTCTGGAGCATTCTGTAAGCAAGTATTATGTTCTGTTTGAGCTCCAGCGGCCTTTGGCGTGGTGCTGAGCAGGGAGGTGAGTGCTCCCTTGGCCTGCAGAGTCCTGCAGGGATCATTACCGGTATCACCACTTGCTCTTTGGGTTTTGGCAGCCCCTTGTTCCCTGCACTGCAAAAAGCAGCCCATGCCCAGGGAGCAAAGAGGCAGCGAGGATTTCGGGCACTGTGCACCCCGATGTGCTGCCAGGGTTGATGTGGGTAGGTGGGAAATGGATGCTGGGCAGCAATTTTGACGAGAAGCAGCTTTTCCAAATCTTACCAGGTGTGGCAGAGAGAGCAGGTCTTTGCTCTGTCTCTGGGCACCGAGTGGAGCATTCAAACACCGGGATTTTCCTAAAGACACTGCCCCGAGGGGGCTGTTCAGAGCACCCCGCTTCCCCACCACAGTCTTGGTAGGAGGGGGTTGGAAGGAAGGGTTGTTTTTGGAGCTGGTAGGACCCTGTTGCCCCCCACCACAACTTCTCCCTCGTATGTTGAAGTGCCCCTTAGGAGGCACTGCCAGGATTAAGCGGCTGCGAGCCGTTCCCATCCAGAACGTCCTGTGTGTGGACCCTGTGAGACCGCCAGGGCTCGGGGACGCTGCTGCTTCCTCCTTCGGTGGTGTCTGGGGACAGGGCAGGGGCCATCCCGTGCCTCCCGTGCCAGGCCCTGCCAGGGCAGCACCTGCACAGATGCTTCTTGATTCCCATGTGAGGGTTTTGACTTGACCATCTATGAAATAAGGGTTTTTCCCTTTTTTCCCCTGGTGCTGTGGTGTATTAAGGGTCCTGCCTGCAGTGCGGCAGCTCGTCCTGGGTGGTTGTCGCTGCCAGGTCTGGACGGGCAGGAAACCATCACCTTCCTCTGCTTTTTGGCAGCAGTTTCAGTGCAGAGGGGGACATCCATGTACCCCCACATCATAGAATTGTGGATTCGCGTAGGTTGGAAAAGACCTGTGAGATCATCAAGTCCAACCATTAACCCTGCACTGCCCAGTCCATCACTGAACCGTGTCCCCTAGTGCCACATCTATGCATCTTTTAAACACCGCCAGGGATGGGGACTCCACCACTGCCCCGGGCAGCCCCTTCCAGTGCCTGACAACCCTTTTTGTGAAGAAATTTTCCCTAATATCCAATCTAACCCTCCCCTGGTGCAACTTGAGGCCATTTCCTCTCATCCTGTCACTTGTTACTTGGGAGAAGAGACCAACACCACCTCCCTAACCCCTTTTCAGGAGCTGTAGAGAGCAGTAAGGTCTGTCCTCAGTCTCCTTTTCTCCAAACTCAACAACCCAGCTCCCTCAGCCGCTCCCCATCGTCCTGGTGCTCCAGACCCTTCACCAGCTCCATTGCCCTTCCCTGGACACGCTCCAGCCCCTCAACGTCCTCCTTGGAGTGAGGAACCCAAAACTGACCCCAGCATTGACAGCCCGGCCCCCCACAGTCCCCTGCCCAGCTCGTTCCCCTCCCGGCGCTGCAACAAGCGCGTGTCCCAAGGGGGTGATTGCACCGGGCCTTGTGCTGCTTCTCCGGCATACGGTGCCATATGGGAGCATACCATCAGTCAATTACGGCTTCTTTTCATATCTAAATAAAATGATTTGTTAATTTGAGTGAGCGATCACTGCATGGCCGGGATGCTTCTCCTGCAATGGCGAACAGCTTGCGCGCTCGCAGAGATGGATGGCGAGCCGGTGCCACTGTATACTTTCCGGGGTTGTTTTCAATTTAGCTGTGAATTGAATGAGAAGAAAAATGTTTCTCTCGGCAATTTGATAGGCACAAGCTCTTCTGACAGATGTTGGCGTTTATTGCCCCACCGGGACAATGTTTTGTAGTTCGGAATCGCTAATTGCTCAAGTGGCTCGGTGCTGCGGGAGGAGCAGGACGCTGCTGTCAGCAGGCAGTGGGTGCTGCTGGCGCCCAGGACCTGCGGTCACAGACACCGGTGCCTTCTCGCTATCGGCTCCTGGCCGTGGCCCCCAGCCTGGCCTCAGCGCCGCGTCCTGGCAACGCGGGGTTTGCCGGCAGTGCTGTTACTGCCTCCTGTCCCTGGGGACGGGGTGTTTGGGGCGAATCTGCCCCGTTCCTGGGTGGCACAGGCTGCAGGCAGGGCTGGCAAACACGTTGGTGCAGCACCAGTTGGTCGCTCCTGGCATGTGGGGCATTTAACACGTGGGGCAAAGCCCAGCAGTGGGTGTAAAAGGTGCCTGTAAAAGGTTCTAGCTCCCCTGGCACTCGAATGTCAGTCCTCAGCCTCCCCATCCGTACCACAGCACGCAGGGGATGTCTCGGGGCTCTCCGGGTGCTGCCGTGACCTCGGTGCCAGCAGCAGCCTTCGGGCGCCGTGGGGATTCACCCACCCCTGCAGCCTGGCTGCC
>NW_010180769.1:60284-62366 GCF_000695765.1 Mesitornis unicolor
GCCCCACTCCTGACCCGTTGCCCGTTGTGCTGCTCTCATTGCCGGCTGCTTTCCCCTTGCCCACCGTGCCCTGCTCGGCTTGCGTCGTGCAGCCTGGCTCACGCCTGTGCTGTTGCTGCGGCCGCAGCGCTTTGGGTCATGGCAGTGGGTTTGCTGCTTCCCTTCAGTCCTCCCCGTGCGCTCCGGCTGGCGACAGGAGGAAGGTTTAAGATGCACAAAAGCAATTAAGAGGAGCCGCGAGCCAGTTCACATAAATTATTTGCAAGCCCAGCCTCTCGGAGCGGAGCCACAGATGGAGGTGAGCGCTTGCCTCTGCAAACAGAGCTTGGCAAACATCAGCGCGGTGGGCTCGGGGCGAGAGCACTCGAGCTCTGCTGCCGGAGCGTTTGCTCTGCTAGCTGGGCTGTGCAGGTGCCGCTGGAGCTGCGTGGGGATGGTGGAGATGAGGGTTTTGGATGGAAAGCACTGCGAGCAGCTCTGATAGCAGCAGCAGCGGCAGCAGCTTTCTGGAGCGCCTTCCCCTGGCAGAGACGTCACCGGGCTGTGCTCCTCCCTGCATCCAAGCTGTGTCTTTGCCCTTCGTTTGAAGGGTACCGAGTGCTGCTGAGACCCTGAGCTTCGCCGTCTGCAGGGCTCAATGTGCCCCAGCGTGGGGAAACCGAGGCCCGGGGCTGCATGGCCACTCCCAGGGTGGGAGCTGCACACGGGGGTCTCATGGGTGGTGCAGGCAGCAGCAGGGGTTGCAGCCGGGAAGCATCGCATTTTTGGGGCCTTGCTGCCCACTTGCTGCAGGTCCCTCTCCCAGAGGCAACCCCTTTCCTCCACGACTGCCCTGATGTCCCTCACACCTGCTCTGCCACACGGCAAGGGCCCGGTGGCTCCCGTGTCCTTCCCGTGCCCTTGGAGATGGAGGAGCCTTTCACAAAGCAAAGCACAGCGAGGGCAGAGCCACAGCCTCCTCAGGTCGCTGTGCTGCGGTGCTCGCTGCGCTGCGATGTGGTTTCGGTCATCGTAGAGAGCGTGAGGGACAGGGGGCAGGAGCGACCGAGCTGGGGGGGCAGGCAGCACCGAGTGCCCCCCCAGATCCAGCCCCAGTGGGGTTTGTCAGTGAGCGCGGTTGTGTGGGTTGTTCCCCAGGCCTGCATCGCCGCCAGGGCTTTGCTGCGTCCCCATCCCTGTCCTGGGGCTTTGGTGGAAGTGCCTGCAAGGAGCTGGGCTGCAGCCGTCCTTCAGACCATGCTTTGCCTTCCCACAGGGACTTTTTTCCCCCATCCCCTCGCTTCCTTCTCTGATATTTTCATTTTTACACAAGCGCGGTTGTGTGGGTTGTTCCCCAGGCCTGCATCGCCGCCAGGGCTTTGCTGCGTCCCCATCCCTGTCCTGGGGCTTTGGTGGAAGTGCCTGCAAGGAGCTGGGCTGCAGCCGTCCTTCAGACCATGCTTTGCCTTCCCACAGGGACTTTTTTCCCCCATCCCCTCGCTTCCTTCTCTGATATTTTCATTTTTACACAACGCAGGGCCTGTTCTGGGTGTGGGAGTCACGTAGCCAGTGGATTTGACTGACTGTTTGGGCTCGGGCCAGTAGCGTATCCCTCTGTGCTTGGTGTCCCCGTGGGTCGAATTAAGCTGACGATGACTGATACAAAAGGCTGGAGCTCCCTTGCTGCGCGCGGCAGCGTCGTCACCCGGGGCTGGGCTTGCCGGTGGAAGCCACCACCACCCCTGTGCATGGGAAGAGCGAGGGCCGGGGTCCCCAGGAGGACCTGGCTCCTCCAGAGCCACTGTCCCAGCATCCCCACCTCCAGCCCCAGCATCAGGAGCAGAACGCGGGACCTGGAGGTATTTGACATTTGGAGGTCAGTTGTATTCAGAGCCAGAGGTCCGTGCGTTCTCCTAATTACAGCAGGGATTAGTCCAGGCCAGGGTAAAGTCCCTCCTCGTGTTGTTAATGATGAGAATTAAACGGGCTCTGGCTTCCAAACCAAACCCCAGACCCCAGCGCTCCTGAGCCTCAGGGAAGCCGGGATCTGAGACTTGGCTCCAAGCCTCCAGCTTGTGTCTAATTAAGGCTGAAATCATCAAA
>NW_010180769.1:62385-72913 GCF_000695765.1 Mesitornis unicolor
GCAGTCTGGGTCCTGGCCGGGTGCTCCTCGCTGCCTGCTGGGGCTGCACCAGGGCAGACTGCAGGGCGCTGTGGTTTCAAGTGAAATTGAGGAGTGTGATCCTGCCTGGGTTTTGGTCCATATAAGGTTTTGTGTAAGTTTGTCTGCAAAAAAAAAATGTCCTAAAACTGGGACCTACACAAGCTGACAGAGCTTGAAATAAATTTGTCTCTCTGCCGATCTCCTCCCGCCCCACTCCTGCAGCCTCAGCCGCTGCAGCTCCATGGGGTGCCCGGCCCCACCGTGGTGGGTGTCAAAGAGGCTGGGACCTGCCAGGGCTTCCTGCAGGAGCCTTTGTCCTTTGTCCCCTGCCCTGGCTCCCTCTGCCACCACTGGGATGAAGGATGAGCCTGGCCACTGTGCAGCTGCATCCAGACAGGCTTCCCCCAGCTCCACTGCTGGCTGTTGAGTGAAGGCTCCTGCAGCCCCCGGCTCACCCCAAACTCTCTGGGGCAGCTTCTTGCACCAGCAGCACCCAAGCGTGTGGGTCACCTCCTCCCCAGAGCATCCCCGGGGCCGAGCGGGACGGGCTGGTGTCAGTGGGTGAGGTGTTGAGTCTGCGTCCTCCTGGCCGCACGCGTGGTCCCCACATCTCGCATCTGCCCCGCTCGAGTTCTTTGGGGTGGGACCTCCCTGGCCCTGGGGGGACAGGAACAGGTAAGGAAGGGGCAAGAAGAAGCAGGGGAAATGCAGCAAGTCCACACTGCGATGTGCACGGGGAATGAGGGATGGGTTTTCTCGCTCGCGGGGACTGAAGCCGCTGGAGCAGCAGCTTTCCCCAGCTCCTTGCGTTCCCGACGTGCTGCGATTCCCGAGGACGGGCTGAGCTTGGCGACCCGGCGTTCTCCACAGAGGGGCCATTGGATCTGGGTACTTAGTGCTTTACTTTAGCTCCTCTCGGGGCTGCAGGGAGGGGAGAGGCAGGAGGAAAGGCTAAGAGGAGAAGTGATGGAAATCTCAGCTGGCTGTAGGAGAGATGGAGGAGCAGATTGCAGTGTAGAAGTCTTTGATTGACCACAGTACCATTTTGTGCCTTTTTCTCCCTCTCTCTGGGTAAAGCTGCGCCGTGACATCCATGCCATTAAATAGGCCACGTTCAAAAGAGAAAATTGCTGCTATTTTCCCCCTTTACTTTACTGCCATAAAAAATTGATCCCACATAGCATCCTTATTTCAAAGACTGAGAAGGAAAAAAATACAAAATTCTCATTTTGGTTTCTGACAGCTGCATAAAGCGTTTTTTAAATAAAAGGGACGTGAATCATGTAAAAAAAAGTCTCGACCCTCCCTATCCCCTGAAGTTTTTGCTCCAGAAAGGTGCCCTTGTTTTGAGAGTTGGGTGGGGAGACAGCGTGAGCGTGCTCGTGGGAGAAGGGATTTGGTGTCTCTCTCTTGGTTTTGTGGCTGGCGATTGGAATTAAGGCTTTGCAGGTGGCTGGACAACAACCAGAGCAGCAAACCCCCTTGCTTTCCTGTGCTGGGATGGGATGGGTTTTGGGGGGCGATGGCAAAGAGCTCGCACCAAGGTGGGAAGGCAGCAGGCTGGGCAGCTGGTTGAAGGGTGCTGGGCAGAAATGGTGCATCTGGGCACGTGAGGAGGTGGGAGAGCGGTGGGCAGGAGGAGAGTGAGGGGAAGAAGCCCAAAGAGGGATTGAAATGGGCAGCAGATCACGGCAGGTACCTGTGGAGGGAGGGGATGGCGCAAGGTAACGCGGGGACTCGGGCAGCGTTGGGTCGTAGGCAATGGAGCACGAGAGAAGGGCCCAGCAAAAGGGGCCTGCAGAGAGCAGAGTAATGGGAGGTCAGGCCAGCACTCGCTGGAGGAGTTAATGATCTTAATGAGACTCATCCCATTTAAACAAGATGCTCTTCTGAAAAGACGATTAGGCTGAGGGAGCCCAAAGTGCCGAGCAGGGCTGCCAGGACTCCGGTGAGCAGCAAGCTGCTGCTCCTGCTCCGCTCCTGCTCTGCAGCTCCTGCTCTGCAGCTCCCTTCCCAGTTAACCACCAGTCTCCCGCAGCTGCCGGGCCACCCGTGCCCGTCCCAGCAGCAGGGGTGGGTGTGTGCCGCAGAGTGGTGAGGACGTGCAGCCGAAGGGTGGCCTTGTGCTCCCTGCCTGGCTTGGCTGGGGCCCCCGAAGGTTGGGGATGAGCGGGAGCAGCTCCTGGGAAGCAGCGTGTTGGATACCACACAAGGCATCGCTGGTGACGTTAGGGGGCACAGCGCCTGGTGGAGGACTGGAGAGGGAGGGTGACAGCACAACGAGCTGTGTGCTGTGTGCCCCGGTGCATCCCTATGGGGTAAGCCACCAGCAGGGCTATGGGATGTGCCACCAGCAGGGCTATGGGATGTGCCTCCAGCAGGGCTATGGGGTGTGCCACCAGCAGGGCTATGGGATGTGCCTCCAGACCCTCCCCATGTCTTCTCCCCGCTCACATCGACGTCTGTTTGCCTTTCTTCTCCAGCCGGCCTCTGAGTTAGGAGGCTCTTTCCTCCACCAGAGTCTTGGGGAGGTGATGAAGAGTTAGATGAGTTCTCCATAAATAGCTCTGCCATCAAAAGCCCTTGGCTCCTGTTTTAATGTTAGCAGGATTAGCTGTCTGCACAAGTACAGGCTTAAGACTCGCGGTAGGCTTTGCCCTGGTAATATGTCTCTATTTTCTCAGGCTTGATTTCTCCAGCCAGCCTGGATCGGAATGCAATAAATTTTTCTCTTCTTTACACCTCAGCTGATGACTTACTCTTCGGAGCGTGTGTCCTTGGCCAGCCAGAGACCCTTCACAGCTGAATTCTGTGCTTGCCTGCTCCGAAACCAATGAGGTCCTTACAGAAAGGACCAGGATGCGTGTCACTATTAGGGTTGAGGGATGTTACTGGTGCAGTTCTTCGGTTCCCAAATCAATCTTATTTCTGATTAATGGCCTGGACACAACAGGGGGTGTGCTACTCAAACCTGTTGGGGGGCCATGTGTGTCGTACAAGTAGAGGAGGGTCAGGCTGTCCCCAAGGAGCCCCACTCCCCTGATGCCCGGGCAAACGCAAAGAGGCTGATATGGAAGAAAACCACAGTGCAGAAGGGTGAAGCAGCGCATGGGTGAGCACCAGAGCTTCTGCACATGTGGGGTTGGCCGACTAGCGAGTGTCGGCTGTGTCGGTTGGTTGTAGGGTGACCATGAGCTGCTGACATGATGTACTGGGGGGAAAAGCACACGGGGTCTAGGGGGGCTCGTAGGGGAGCCCTACCTGGTGAAACTGGGGGTCAAGGTGCCATCGCACGGGGCTCTGGGGAGCTGTGGTTTGTGGTGTAGCCTGTGACCAGCAGCCATGGCCCCTGCAGTCATCCCCGCAGTGGGGGGCAGCTTCCAGGGGGGAGATGGGGACAAGCGGGGGTTCCTGTCCTCGCCTCAGGCATTGTCCTGCCAGCGTCAGTTGGAGCCCGAGGGCTGGCAGGGGATACAGCTGCCCTCGTAACCACAGCAAGGGGTAGATGTGCTGGAGGATGGAGGCTGTTGAAGCTCACGTACAGCATCAGCCCCCGGATAAATGAGGAATTTCCAGTGGACAGCCCTGGGCTGCAAACCTGAAGGTTTCTCAGCACTAAAGGCAGCTGATTCTGGAAAATCCCCCCAGCAGCAGGCCCAGGAGCAGTCAGCCAGCCCGTCTTCAGGCAGGTTTGTTAGCAGTTTGCAAAGGGGTTCCTGCAAAGCCAGTGCCCGTGGTGGGGAACCGCAGGGCACTTCCCTGGTCAGAGCCCATCGGTGCGGCTGGGGCGCTGCGTACGCTGCCTTTTGGTCGGGTTTGTTGTCTTTATTTTCCCTCTCAGCAATATAAACCCAGTGTGTCTTTAAGGCCACGCATGTGTAGGGGGATTTGCTGATGGCTCATCTTTCCAGCAGGCTTTTTCAGCTGAACGTCAGTTTATTGCTTTTGCAAATTGTCTGGTGCCTACACAGAACCGGCTGCCTCAGCAGAGGGCTTTGCCAACAACGTGCCCTATAAAAGGGTTATTAGGATAACAAGAAAGAAAACAGAAACCTTTGCAGAATCACAACAGTACAGCGTAGCCCAGCCCCTCACCTCTCCCCGTTTATTACTCTCGAGTGCTTCCACGTTGGGCTTCAACCGGTGGTGCTGCTGAACGAGCGGCAAGGTTAAAGCACCCTAGACAGGAGCCAACTCTTTGGCAATTATCTGGTCAGTGGCAGAGCACCGATCTGCAGCTCGGCGTAAACATCATCAGGAAAACATGCACGGCTTGCAAATTAAAAAGCCATTGCGTTGTCTCGGCCCCAGCCAGAAGCTGCCTGCTATGATGGGGGTCTCAGAGGTGGAGCTGCCAGAGCATCCCTCGGGTCTCAGACATCAGAGACCATCAGCGTCACCAGAGACCCTACCCCTAACCCTAACCCATGGCAGGAGCCCGTTGCTGGGTATTTCTGGTTTGTCTGCAGTATTTTTGTCGCTGTCTGGGGGGCATGTTTTGTCAGATGTTTTTGTTTTCCAAAAAAAGCCCAGATTTCACCACTAAAAGGGCAGGATAAGGCAAGAAAAAACCACAGTTGTGCTTTGTGATACTGTGTTTTCCCAGGCTTTGTGGAGAGGGAGACGTTGGCTGCAATGTTCTGGTCAGCACACTGCAGATTTGGCTTGCTTGTTGTTATTTTCACTTTTGGGGTCAGCTTCTGTAATAAAAACCCGTATTGGTGCTGCTCTTCTCATCTGGGCTTGCTCTCTGCCTGCTGCCTTACAGCGTTCTCTGCGAGAAGGGAGCTGCTCGCTCTCGTTTGAAACCAGCGGGGACAGACAGAGATTAAACGCCTGCATGAAGGTTGCAGAAAGCCCGAGCAGAGCTCACGTCTGTGAGCCCCACGGTAGCAAGAGGCTGGACTCAGCTGCCTCTTCGTGTCCCCGTTTTCCTGGGGGCTCGAGAGACTTCATTGCTAATTCTGGGTTACACACATTTAAGTGCTGAGCTGTGGGTTTTGGAGGTGAGCCTCGGAGGACAGCGCGATCTAAGGGGGTTTGCACGAGCCCAGGTTGCACAGCGGGACCCGGAGACATGCGGGGCAGTTTGGTGTGTGGACACAGCGCCAGAGGCAGCTGCCCTCTGAGTCCCCAGTGCCTTTGTAGGCAACGCTGCAAGTCTCATTGCAAACCAGGCCTTTTGGTGGAGAGATGATGGAGGTCACCTCCTCGGTTATCACTTTTCCCCGCCGTTGGACAATCTGGGCTGCCTGAAGCAGAAGGGCTCCCATCCGGGCAGAGGCAGGACACCATCTCACGTCCACTGCTGCTGGTTCCTGCTGCTGTGTTTCCCAGCCCCGTTATTTGGGCTTTGCTCGGCTCCATGTCTCACTCTCCCCATTCACTGAGCTCTTTCTTTTCCTTCCTTGCTGTTTTCCTCCTTTCTGCCAGGCAGGAGAAGCGGCGTTGAGCTCCAAGCAGGAGGCAGAGCCAGCGCAGGGCTCAGTGGAAGGAGGTGACGAGGGGTCTGACGGGCAGGGTGCCTTGCCCCCGCTCCTGCCGGTGTCCAGCACGTGTCCCCAGCCCCAGTGGTGCCTGTGAGACCCTGCTGCTGAGGGGCTGGAGCTCATCCCCTTCCCAGCACGTTTTCCCAGCACAGCTCGAGCGATGGCCTCCTGAAACGGGAGGCAGCTCTGTCTCTCCATCTTCCTAGGAGTCCGCAAAGGCCACCTTCTGTCAGCTCCGATATCCCGTTCCCATAGCAATGCTTTCTCTGCGCTGCTCCTGGCCACTGAAACGCATGACGAGGCCCCAGCATCGTCCTTGATGCAGTCGGGCTGCGACAGGCAGGGCAGGGACGGCGGCGCCGGCACCGCTCCGATGCTTGGCCTGACCCCCTCCGGCTCGGCTGCGGTGCTGGGAACACGCGCTGGAGATGACAAATAACCCAGCAGTGGGTCCATGGGTGGTGTCAGTGGGAAGGGGCTGTGCTCGGCACCCCTCTCGTTAGGCTGAGGCAGACAGGAGCTGCTTTGCTTGGGGTGTCCCTGCGCTCTCCCCAGCCGCACATCTCCGGCCGTTTCAGCTCTGTGCACCCCACGTCACCTACCCCCTGTTCCCCACGCAGCCCCAGGAGGTGCGCGAGCGTCGGTGGCTGCAGCAGGCGAGGATAAGCAGCTCAGCTCCACTTAAGCTGGGAATCGATAGGGGATTAATTCAAGAGAAACGCACGCTGCAGAGGGAGGGTTCTCTGCAAAGGGAAGGTGGAGGGGCCATGGGCAGCACAGGGGGAGCCACTGGTGAACGCTTTGAACGCGTCACCCTTCAGCACTGCGCCAAGGAGGGGCTGGTGTCCCAGGAGGGCGGCGTGGAGCTGGGAGCGGTGCTAGCGCTGGGCTCCCATTTCCCCCTGGAGCATGGGGAGGTGGCTGGGCTCCCCTTTGCTTTTCTCCATGCAGAGCTGGTCCCCACAGGGCTCTGCCTCGAGCAATTCCCAGGGCTTTTTATTTTCTGCAAGGGCTTTTATGGTGGTTCCTCCCATCCGCTTGATCTTTTCATGTACAGGCCAAATGTGTCCCCACTGACCCTTGCATCAGGCGCTGTTGTGGTGGCTCATGCCCCTCTTTGGCCAAGGACAACGGCTTCACCGAGCTCAGTGGGGCTGTGCCTGGAGTGGGGTCACCACAGCAGCTCCTTGTGGGACCGGGGCTGTGTCCTGCTCCTCGGGAGACACCTTTGGAGGAGTGGCGTTCTTGCTTTCCCTCTCCTAAAATAGCATCTTAGTGCCTGTAAAAACGACAGCAGAGTGGGGCCGGGTGTCAGTCCCCACTCCTGCTTCACCTTGTTTCACTCTCTGGAGAGATGACGGGGAATAAAAATGTTACTCACTTTCCTCTGAAAAACCCTTGACATTTTTTCCTGCAGCTCTAATACCGGAGCTAACCATTCTCTCTGAGTTTCTTGCAGGAAATCAGTTATATTGGGTGCCTCGGTGTTGTAGTTCCTCTGCTTCCTCCCTTTGTACGTGTTGTTTCAGCTCGCTGTTATTTCTGTACCTCCTCTCCCTGACGGCGTTTGGAGCCGTTGGGGTGCAGGCAGCACACCCCACCCCGTATCGCAGCCCCCAGACCAGCGCTGTGTCTTTGAGCGAGAGGAGGGAGCGGGCAGCACCTTCCCGTATCCCCACGTTCAGTGTTCAGTGGCAAACAGGTCACCTTCCACCAAATGTGCTACACGTTTGGAAGAAGCAGAGCCAGAAAGGCAGAGTCAAGGAGGGTGATGGCGAGGTTTGGTTTGTCTAGGGCAGGAGTCAATTCTGCTTGCCTGGGTTTGGTGCTGCATCAACTGCAAACCACAGACCTACCACAGCAAAACCGCACACGTTTGGGCTCTTGTCCTCCCATAGCTTTGTACAGCCGTGGTCTGCTGGGGAAGCGCTCCGTTTTAGCAAGGGACTAGAGATACTTACCACAAATTATAGGAAACCAACAGGCTCTCTGCTGAAGGGGCTGTCTGCCCATGGGTGGTGAGCTCCAGGACAAGGCATCTTGGTGGCCTGCCCATGGGTGGTGAGCTCCAGGACAAGGAATCTCAGTGGTGAGCTCCAGGACAAGGCATCTTGGTGGTGAGCCCCAGGACAAGGCATCTCAGTGATGAGCTCCAGGACAAGGCATCTCAGTGGGGAGCCCCAGGACAAGGCATCTCAGTGGTGAGCCCCAGGACGAGGCATCTCAGTGGTGAGCTCCAGGACAAGGCTTCTCGGTGGTGAGCTCCAGGACAAGGCATCTCAGCACGGCCCTGGCTGAGGACAGGGAGCAGCGGTAGCACCCCCGTGTTCCGGTTCATAAGGCAGCAGTTTGCTCGGGTCAGGTTTACGATCCACCTAGCTTATTACTATCTCCATTAGTAGCTGCCAGCAGATGTTGGGGGAGAAGGATTATTGCTCTCGCAGTGCCTACTTAGCTGGCAGATTATTGAAATTTCTTTCTAATCCTAAGCAGTTACTTGGGAGGTATAAATCCTTGAGTGATAGCACTTACATTCCTCTGTACTTTGATCTCAGCTAGCATAACCAATGATATTCTGATTAATCTGATTTTTGTTCCTTAAAAAAATCATTGTGTCCCCCGCATCTTGAGGCAGTCGTCAGGGAATGGTGTTTCTCCTTGCCAGACCTGAACACTTGAAGAGTCGTGCTCAGAGGTACCTGCTCTCTTAGGTGGGGTCTACACCTCTATGTGCTTTGCAATTCGTTTATTCTTTTTAAGCAAATCAAACCCCCTCTGTGTTTTCAGTCTGGCGCTGCCCGGGTCCCTCCCGTGCTCCCAGTGTTGCTCTTCCCTGTCCTGCGTCTGCTGGGCACGGCAGAACCGCGTGCGGTGCCACAGATGAGGGACCCACTGATTTATAGACCCACTTGCTGCTATGACAGTTTTATTTACCGCTCGCGTCTCAGCACAAACAAGCGCCTTCAGACCATGGCTTCCACCGAGGTGTTTGTGCTCTGGAGCGCCTCCGCCTCGTCCCCAAATGGCTGGGGTTAATTTGGGGCTGCATTAGCACGTGTGACGGCTCCTAATTGTTGTTCTCCAGGAGCGGTGCCCTGGGTTTCATCTGTGGCCATGCTGTTGAATTCCCTGATTGAGCCGACTCCTTCCAAAGCCACTTGCACGAGTATCGAGTCCCATCTGATGCTTTTCTCTCTGTAAAGCATTGCCACCTTCTCACTGCGGGTGTATTCTCACTTAGGATGCTCTGTTGGCTCAGCATCTTGGTGCCTGTGCCCTGGGAAACCGCCTTCTCCTTCACCCCATGCCCTTTCCCATCCTCTTTCCTTTCTCCTTTCCTCGACTGAGATCTGTTGCACTGAAGAGTGTGCTTTGAGATCCGTTTGCTTTTCAGGAAGCGAGGAGGCCCCAGAAACCGAGCAGAGCTTTGTAAACCCTCGAGCATCTCCATCCAGGGAGCTGAACAAACGCACCCTCAGAGGTCTGTGCAAGAAAGGCTTTGCCAC
Organism: Mesitornis unicolor; assembly: GCF_000695765.1. Classification (NCBI taxonomy): domain Eukaryota; kingdom Metazoa; phylum Chordata; class Aves; order Mesitornithiformes; family Mesitornithidae; genus Mesitornis; species Mesitornis unicolor. Next base: position 71,402 of record NW_010180769.1, read on the forward strand.
GGATTTTCTCATGTCAGATCTCCACCTTCCCCCTTCTTTGTTTTCTTTCCCCCTTTTCTCTCTCTTGAACCACACAAACTCAGAACACGATGAGGAAGTCAGGGCCCGTTTGCAGATATTGCAAGAAGAGGTTGGATTTTTTCTGGAGAAGACGAGGCTAGAACATGGCCTTCAGGTACACACAAGGCTGCTGTTGCTGGGGAGGAGGCAGTAACAAACCCCTCCTGATTCCCCACACATGCATAACTTTTAATACTTTTCTGGTATTTCCCTTGTGTTCACCCCCTTTGTGAGCCAGGGGAGCGGGTTCAGCCCTGCCCCTCTGTTCCCCGTCACTCTGAAGCCCCCGGCTGCAGGGGCTGTGTGAGGCCCTGGGGGGCTCAGCTCAGAGACCCCAGAGGCTGAGAGACCTGATCTGGAGCACAGGATCAGTTTGTGCTTGTCCTTTGTCTCAGGAATTTGAAGGTCATCTTCTGGCCAGATGGGAGGGGTGTGAAGGGTGTTCAGGCAAGGTGCTGATGTCTGAGCCCAGGAGGTCTCCAAGGCTCCTCTCCAGGGCCCACTAGGGTCGCAGCAGCAACTGCTCAGCAGTGGGACACGCACACATCCTCACAGAGGTGTTGAATCAGCACCTCCACGTTTCTTGCCCTGCTGTAAGATCTTTGAAAATGGTGATATCCTGAGCTAGAGATCTCTTCTGGCTCCGGCGTTTTGGGTGTCGTACACTGAATGGTAAAGCAGCCGAGCATCCAGTTAAGCAGGGACAGCAATAGGACGAGCTGGGTTCGCCTTCCTTCTGCTTTGCACTTGCCCAGCACAGCCTTCAGCAGAGCCCGGGCAGGGACACATCTACAGCACTTATTTATATATCCTTCCCCCCTCGCTCCTCACAGAAATCAATTCCATTTCCCAAACAATGGCGAAGGCCTTGAGGAGATATTGATCTGTGGCAGAGCTGGAGAGGGGAGCGTTTGTGACACAGAGATGCTCTTTTGTAAGTAGAAGATAATTACCAGATCATGGGGACACTTGCTGAATAGGATGACATTGAATAGGCATCAGGGTGAAGGGCGCTGGGGCCTCTGAATTAAGCCAGGGAATAGCGCTGTCCTCCCCGGCACCTCCCACCCCTCCTCCCCGCTTCCCACTGCTCCCCACCCCGTCCCTCCTTTTGTCCCTCCACTCCTTCCAGTTTCTGTGCCCTCCCCACGGTTCCCAGCCGTCCTGTCTCCCCCAGACAGACACGGGGTAGCGGTGTCTCCAATCCCTGCAGCAGAGAGAGGGGCTGCTCCCCTTGCCATGGTTTTGCTGGGTGCTTCCATACCCTGAAGTGCCAGTAGGGAAAACAGACCTCTGCAACAGCACCAAGCACTGTAGCGATGAACTCCACAATGGTTTATTTTAATAGCTTCCAGATAAGGGGTCTTGAGCGGGGCAGGGGTCTGTCTCTTGCTGTGAAGCTTCAGCTGCTGGTTCTGGGGTAGGGGTGGCTGCTGGAGGGCGGACAGCTGA
>NW_010180769.1:73027-89289 GCF_000695765.1 Mesitornis unicolor
AGCAGGATCACCAGAGCAGTCACACAGGAACACGGCCAGGGCTTTGGGTGTCTCCACACAAGGAGACTCCACAACCTCTCTGGGCAGCCTGGGCCATGCTCCAGAACCCTCACACCCACAAACTTTGGCCTCATCTTCAGCTTGAACCTCCTGTGCTCCAGCTTGGGACCATTGCCCCTTGTCCCTTGTCACCTTTGGGTTTTGCACCTTTGGGTTTTGCAGCTTCCTCTCCTGGCCGGCGCGGTGCGGAGCAGCAGGCTGTGGTTTCCACGCCTCTGTCAGACGCCGGCTCCCTCGCAGCTCTGTGTCTCGCCATTATTCAGTGTCTCGGTGTTATTCCCTGCCATCACCAGACCAGAGCTGCCTTTGCAGCCTGACTGACAGCCTGAAGAACAGCAGAGTAGGGAACCTTGTGCCTTTAAAATAAAAAAAATAATAATAAAAAAAGAGCCCATTACCATTATTGAATAAAATACCAACAATTTTAAGAACTCTTTTAAATATTGTTGCTGCATTTCCAGCTGTTAAAACCGTCTGTATTTAGTTATCATAATAACAAAGTGGTGCGGCTGATTTGAGCAGCGGGGAGGCAGCGCCATTATTCAGAAGGTTTTTAAACGGTCGGGTTTTCTTCCTCGCAGTGGTGCTCCCTTGCCCATCAAAAGCCCCTTTGTTGCCTTGGCACCTCTGGCCTGGGTGGCGGAGGTGGCACCCGCGCGTTGGCGGAGGGCCCTGCGAGCGCTTAGCAACGCAGTGATGCCACGCGGCTTCGGGGGACGCCGGGGAGCCGGGCATGGCAGGGGGCTGCCGCAACTGGACCAGATCCAGCGCCTTGCCGGGGAGGGGTCACAATGCAGAGCTCATGGGAAGAGGGAAAACAGAGCGAGCAGCGCCGGGGATGCCACCACGGGGAGCATGGGGCCGCCTGGGGAGGTGTTCTTGGCCAAGAGGAGCTCCTGGCACTGGCTCCTGCCCTGGGGATAAAAGGGCCCTCGTTGCAGGTGTGGAGGGACGTGTGGTGTGGGGTGTGTGTGGGACAGAAGAGGCCAGGTCCAAGCGATGTGAGTTGGCGCGCAGGACCTGCCCTCTCAAGCGCCGCGTTTCGGGAGCCGGGCCACGCGGAAGGCTTGTAACAGGAGTAACCACATTGTGCCCCGCTCCCTGCCACGGCCGTGTGTTCCCCAAAAGGTAACCTCCAAACAGTGGCGTACTGCGGGTAATGAGATGCAAATTGATAGCAAGACAATAAGGCTGTCTTGTGAGCCCTTCGACAGGGGCCAGTGTTTAAAAGTCAGCCTGATTGCCTCGCTGGCAATTTGCATAGCATTAACCAGAGAGATTTTCTTTTTAGACTTGAACTTCTTTTCCTTCCAGAGGTCACCTCAAACTGATTACGGCTCCGGTGCCGCTTTACAGAAGAGGGCTCTGCAGCTGCAGTGGCAGGGCTGGAGCGTGAGGAGGAGACTTTCCCGGAGAAAAAAAGGGGGGGAGATCTTGTCCACGTGAACTCGGGAGGGTTTTCATGCATGCGCCGAGATAATTTAGTAGGAGAGCCCCATTGGGTGCGTGTGGGTGCTGAGCACTGCATCTGCTATGGGGTCAGCAGCGGCAGGACTCAAGCCCCAGCAGACAAAAGGGGTCTGTCCCCTTTGTTGTTACGACCTCCTCCTGGGTCTCACCTGCAAATGCAGCTTTGCTGGGCTGGGAGGAGATGGGGCGACCCTGCTGCCCACTTGGATGCTGCAGTGAAGAGGGATAGAAGAGCCAAGCCTTGGGCTGTTTATGTGTTTTCCTTCACCGCAGTTTAGTTCAAGTGGGGATTTCAAGGTGTTTTCTTTGAAGTTGGTGTAAAAGGGACCGAGGACTTCAGCCAAGGAAGTCTGCAGGACAGTGGTGTCAGGCTGCTGGGGGAATGGTGTCGTCGCCCTTCGGCTCCAACCTGGACCGCTTGCTTTTACAGCGTTACAGTTCTACCTGGGCTGTTAGTTTGGGTCCAAACTGGGCTGGAGTCTTGTGGTTGGACTAGATGATCATTGTAGGGCCCTTCCAGCTGAACTATCCCATCCTATCCTGTCCCTATCAAATCCCATCGTATCCTATCCCTATCCCTATCCCTATCCCTATCAAACTGGGCTGGAGTCTTGTGGTTGGACTAGATGATCATTGTAGGGCCCTTCCAGCTGAACTATCCCATCCCATCCCATCCCATCCAATCCTATCCTATCTAATCCTATCCTATCCTATCCTATCCTATCCACTATCCCATCCCATCCCATCCCATCCAATCCTATCCTATCTAATCCTATCCTATCCTATCCTATCCTATCCCATCCCATCCCATCCCATCCCATCCCATCCTATCCTATCCTATCCCATCCTATCATCCTATCCTAGCCTATCCCATCCCATCCCATCCTATCCTATCCCATCCTATCATCCTATCCTATCCTATCCCATCCCATCCCATCCCATCCTATCCCATCCTATCCTATTTTCCAGCAGGTTCATAGCTTACCATAGATCTTTGCTAACCCCATTTGGTTTGAGCAGGGTGAGGAGCACCCTTTGCATTTATTGGGCAGCTCTGCCAGTGGGTCTGAGGCTGCTCAGAGGTTCAGCTAAGCCAAAGCAGATGCGTGGCCAGCCAGGGCAGTGACAGAGCACCTCTCGTTATCGAGGCCACCTTCGAGACATGAAGCGCACTCTCCATGCTCGGCAGCCCTGGGTGGATGTGGGATGACCCGTCCAGATGGCGTCTGCCCACCACGATGCTCGGAGGATGGGGTTTGCCACCGGTTGTGCACGGCGTGAGCAGTCCTTGCACGGCAGCAGGTCTGTGCCATGGGAGGCAGCGAGTCGGCGCGGCGGCAGGTTTGAAGAGCCAGCTGGACAGTTTTATGACCATTAGGATCATTTGTAGCTATGCAGGCATGATACAAATAATTAAATCTCACGCTCCACAGCATCAGCTGATCACTTGCTGCAGTCAGGAGTGAATCTCCTACACTGAGCGTGTGTGGCTGACTAACTCCATGAGAGGGGTTTCTCTACATCTTCTTCTGGCTTGTTCCTCAGTGTTCTTGCTCCCGGCCAGAGCTGTGAGGCTCAGCACCAGGACATCCCCTTCTCCTTCACAAACGCCCAGGTCCGTGCGAGGTCCCTTGGCAGGTGCTGGCAGGGGTATGGGCAGACCAAGCATGACCCCACCAACGCCTGCGTCTGCCCAGCCGTGTCCCAGCCACCCTGGCCAGGTGATGCTGGGGACCTGGCACCTCTCAGATTCCCCTCGGTGCTCCCTGCTGCTGTTGCCAGAGGCTGGAGATGCCTGGAGGAGCATCCCTGCCATCCGCAGGTCAGTCTGCCTGCGGGGGCACCCTCTGCGCCCGTCCTGGGGCCTTGGGGTCGTTTGCTCACTTGCCTCAGCTTCTGGCAGACCTCACATCCTGAATCCTCGGGGTCTTTCCCTCTGGGCTACCACAGAGCACTTGTCGTTCCCTGCCAGGCCAGTGTGTGGCCATGGCCTCATCTCACAGCTTGCTTTATCCTCCTCCTCCTCGCCTGGAGAGGCTCCTCCTTCCAGGCTGAAGCAGCTGGATCTGCACACACAGCGTCTCCTTTCTCTGTTGCATCCTACCCTGATTTTTCGCATATTTTCTGAGATGTGAGGCCCAGGAGCAGAGCTCACAGTGCTCCTCTGGGTTTGTCAGCAGCTCTGGCACCCTCGATGTCTCCTCCATCCCCTGCGCAGCCCCTTTCTGAGACAACGTCCCGGCCAGGCCTGGAAGGATGAAGATGAGGATGGCACTGGGTTATCCAGCAACGCTGGCAAAGCAGGTCACTGTGGCACTGCCCTGCCTAGCCAGGGACAGCAGAGCTGCTGCTCCAGGGCTCTGTGCCTCGTCACGAGGGTCAGGATGGGAAAACCGAGCAGAGAATATTTTTATATTTTTCCTTCCTTTTTTTTTTCCCTTTCTCTTTCCTCTTTTCTTTTTTTCTATTCCTAAAGATTGAGTATAATCAGAGCTAATCAGAAAATTATGAGCTGTCTGATTGCTGATTAGATTCCTAATGTTAATATAGTCAAGAAGCCTCTCTTGGCGTTGTATTTTAAGAGAAGTGTAAAAATAACGACTTAGAAGGAGTGAGGCAGAGCTGCTGGAGCAGCGGGGCACCGCTGGCGCCGGTGAAGGAGAGCAGGGTTCAGGCCAGCGGGGAGGGAAGGGACAGGACCTGCCCAAACCTTAACCTGGTGCATTGGCTTCCAGGGGGCTGCAGAGCCTGGGAGGAAGGGCACAAAACCAGCCCTTCCATGGGATGGTGTCTGCACAGAGCCAGAGCCACCAATTTAACTGCTGTGGGAGCGGGCGTGCAGCTTTCCATCTTGCTTCCCTTCCCAGCAAATAGCATCTCCCCAGGCGGGTTGGTTCATGCGTCTCCCGGCGTCGCGCAGGCAAGAGGGAATCTCGAGTGGTGGTGAAGGGAGCCTGGGCTGTGCCTAAAGCCAGGGCGTGGGACCTGGACATCCAAACCCGGTGAGCATCACACAGGAGATGTTTTGGCCAGAGCACCGCGTGCCCTGGTGGGGTCACCGAGGTGACAGCGTGGGAACCGGGCCAGGTTTCATGCTCCTCCCTGGCCAAAGCCTTCCAAAACATGTGTGTGTGCGATGCAGGCTGTATCCAGCCATGATCCTTCAGCTCTCCCAGCTGTGCTGCAATGCTGTCACCGGTGCCGTCCCAGCCAGGCACCCCGTGCTGGGGTGGTGGCATTGCCTGCCCCTTGTCCCCATTCAGAGCCAGTCGGGTCACTGCAGTGAATCTTGTCCACTGCCCATCCACTGCTCGGACAGCGCCCGCTGCCCCCCACGGCTTTGCAGGACCTGGGGCACGCTGGGTGCTGCTCAGCGTCGTCGTGACTGCCACTCTTCCCGCTGGTTTCACTGACACACGGAGCTGTTGGGTCTGGCCACCCCTCTCTGAGTTTTCTGCTGGGCTTTCAAAATGAGAAGGAAGCAGGCATTGCTGCTGGGTGGGTGCGAGAGCAGGCAGGGCCTGCCATGGACACCAGGAGTGGGAAAGCTTTGCTGCCGCCCCACTGCCGTGAGACGGGCACTGCTCGAGCAGGAGGAAACCTCAAAATAAGGGGAAAAAAACCAAACCCTCAGAGCCCTGCTGATGGTGGTGGAGCAGTGGGTACAAGTGTACGTGTTTTGGGCAGCCCTGGCCCTCTGGGGTGCTGCTGCACACAGCGAGGATGCTCCCACAGACGCTGGTGGGAGCTGGGGTAAATCTGTGTCCGCTCCTGCTTGGCTGAGCCATTGCAAAACCCTTTGGGCCTTCCAGCAGCAGAATCGGAGGCAGGCCCAGGGTTGAGGTTCTGGCTTCTCCCCCGCTCAGGCGCTGAGGATCGATCCACAGCTCCCCTGCGCAGTGAAGCTCCAGCTCTTTCCACAGCTTCCCTCCCCGTTCCCAGCCGGTGATAACTCCCGGCTGAATGGCAGGGATTATGTTCTGGCACACTAATGTTCCCGTTAATAAGCTCCTCACCATTCACCGCGTGTTTTACTTTGATTCATCCCGACGGCAGCGCTATATAATGGACTATATACTGTAATTGTCCCCCATTGTCACCGCTTAATAACTTAGCATGATGTTATCACGGTAATTCCTATATTTTTTTGCAAACTTTGATGAATTATATTTTGTTCTTGGTGAATAAAAAATATCAGGGAATCGTGAAAAGGGGCAGAAGTTAGACAGAAGTCTGCTCTAATTGCAGAGTGGGCTTAATAATACAAATGTCCGTAGCCGGCATCTGGGCTGCTTTTGTTTCTGAGCCTCTGGGAACAGGCCACCGGGCCAGCCAGGAAGGAGCTGCTATTAAATGTAATTTCTTTCTTAAAACATCTTGATCAGCAGGAGTTGGCTCTGCGCTTGGGGGATTTATTTTGCTCTGCTTGCTCTTGGCAAGCCCAACATTGACCAGAGCAGACGGGATCTGCACTGGTGTCCAGGGGCAGGGGCGAGGGGCGATGTCCATGGGGTGGGCGTGAGAGCTGTGGTAACGGCCATCGTGGTGAGCAAGGAGTGCGGATGTTGTGCATGGCCCGGGCATCGCAGCAGCCCCAGCATCCTCCTGTGTGCTTGGGGAGGTTTGGTGCCATGGGTGAGCCGGTGGAGGAGCTGTGCTGCAGCCTGGGCAGGCACCTTGTCCCATCTCAGCTCCCCGGCTGCCTCTCCAGGTTAGGTGTGTCACATCCATCCCACCAGGTATTCGGGGCTCCCAAGCCATTGTCAGCATCTCCACGTGCTTACAACGCCTGACCCCACGTCTGGCAGGAGGAGGAAAGGTCCAGAATCGCTCAAAGCCCCCAGACACAAGGAAAATCCATCTGGGGAGGTGGATGCTGGGGAGCGCCCCAGGTGGGAGGCAGGAGGAGGCTCCTCAGCATCCATGAGGCAGCATAGGGACCTAAATGAGATTTTCCATGTAACACGTGTCCTGACCTTTTTTAAAAAATGAAATCTGTTTTATTAATTTTTTCTTTTTTACCAAATCCGTCGGTGAAACATTAAAGATACGACTGCGGAAAAGGTCAGGAAACGTGTAGCTGTTGAAATCTTGTTCCAGTTGATGGCTTTTCCCTTAGGGAGCTCTTCCGCGCCTTCTCCTCCCCCAGCGTGGTCTCTAAAACAAGAAGTGTCAAGTCGCCTTGAGTTCTGGGCTTAACAGTGAGGCCAAAACGTGCTCTTGAAGCACACAGAGGGGAGGACATTGCAGGCTGCCCAGCGGCGATGCTGCCCTTCGTGCTGCCGCGTAAAGACGAAGCCCGGGCCATGGACGCAGTGAACGCACTTGGAGCCCTCCCCTTGGCTCGGGCAGCTCTTCGTTTGCCATGAGAATGGAAGGCGGTCGCGTTTGCCGCAGGGAGGGATGTGGGCTGAGCTGTCGTTATGGGGGCTTCGTTAGCACAGGCGCTGTCTGTGTGCTGCGGCTGCAGGACAGGGGCTGCTGCTCTCACAGGAGACCCAAGAGAAGGAAAGAAAGGAGTGAAAACACAATAGTGGAGTCAGGAGTGGATGTGTATTGAAGCTCATTAGGGAAATTGCCTTATAGGAATGTCAGGAGTCTGTGGAAGACAGAAAATGGAGAGGTGTGGGGTGAAGTAGGGTGGATGCGTCTCCTGCCAGGGGTTGGGCTGGACACAAGGGTGGGCGCCAGACCCCCTTGCGTCCAGGGGGGTTGTTAGCTGCTGTTTGGTTCCTTCTCTTGTTGTAACACCAAGAAAGCCGGGTGACAAGGTGGGCTTGCTGTGCTGTAGAAGTGCAGAGTCAAATGGCACTTACATTTTAGGCTCCAGATAGGAGAGGAGAGCTGAACAGAGGCAAAACTGAAGCAGCAACCCCACTCCATCAGCACAGCAGGCTGGTCTTGTCGCGGGGTCTGGAAGCGTCAGCACAGGGGTGGAGGGTAAAGGGAAATGCAGCGTGAGGACCTGGGCGCTGAGCAGGAAGGGGTGGGAAAGCACATGGGGACGTCGTGCCAAAGAGCAACGGAGCCCGAAGAGCAACGGAGCCCGAAGAGCCTGAGTTTTGCAGCAGCTCTTGGCTGGTGGAGAAATGCAGGGGCTGGGGCTGGGCAGGTCCAGAGTTGGGAGTGGGTTTCATTTGGTCCCTGCTTCTGCTTGCTTCCACCTTCCTGAAACTGCCAAGCCCTGCCTGAAGCTGGAGGGGCTTTACCATGGCTTTTCTGGAGGTTCAAGCAAAGCTTGTTCCAATTATGGTGCTTCTTTAAAGAGTAAAACACCACTAAAAGGTCCCTTACACGTTTTTTTTTGCATTGCCATTGATTTTCTTCGCTGTTTTTGATAGTGCGATGATAGCAGGGGCCCAGGTTGCTGCTCAGCGCGCCCAGCCCCTCTCGTGCTGGTGGCGTGGAGGGAGAGGAGAAAGACACCACACGTGTGGGTTTCAGGACAGGAAATTTTGGGGGCGTTTTGGTGTGTTGTGGGGAGATTTCTGCGTGCTGGAAATTGCCCTCGCCATAAAAACTGAGTGTTGAGGAGCTCTCGTTGCGCCGTGATGTGCCGTATGGGGATCCCCATGCGGCAGCAGATAATAAACCAGGCGCTTTTTTTAAAGCTCGCACATCAGAGCGCAGCAAGAGGTGATGCCTTAAAATAAATCGATTGTGAGTGGTTCCCAGAGCAAACTTTCTAAGAGCCTGCACTTGAATGAAGGGCGAGCAGCTGAAGGGGAGGATTTCAGAGGCACAAAGCGCCTCATCCCCACGGAGCGGGCAGCCGGGGACCACCGGGATGCGGGCGTGAGGCCGGCTGCGCTTTGGGCTCCCAGGGAGGCCCCCTGCACCTCACGGGGCTCCTCTGCTGTTGGCACCATGCAGGGAGCGGCAGGGGAGGGGAGCCACACCTTGAACATCTTGTCACCTCGACACGGGACTTCTTTCTCCCTTCTGAGGAGCGGCTGAGGGAGCTGGGTCTCTTTAGTTTGCAGAAGAGGAGACTGAGGGGAGACCTCATTCATGTTTATAAATATTTAAAGGGTGAGTGTCACGAGGATGGAGCCAGGCTCTTCTCGGTGACAAACAATGATAGGACAAGGGGTAACGGACACAAACTGGAACACAGGGGTGTGCCTGCTCCGGCAGGTGGATTGGACTGGATGAGCTTTGGAGGTCCCTTCCAATCCCTGACGGTCTGTGATTCTGTGATTCTGTGTGTGATTCTCCAAAAGAAGGGGTGATAGGATAAGGCTAAGGAAGGATGCTGAGACCTGGCCGGACAAATCCTTCCTTCTCCTGCCCCAGAGGCAAGCTGTATCGCTTCCTTTTTTTTTTTTCCCTTTTTTTTAAAAAAAAACCCAAACTGTTCCCCCAAGCTCTAAGTAAAATTGATTTTTAAGTGAAACTATCTCTTATAATTGCCACTGAAATGCCTTGTGGTTATTGTAATGGATTTTGAGCTGTGACAAGTCCTTCTTGCTGATCATAACTGGAGCTCCACAGCTTATTTGAGTGTGGTTTGGGGAGCGCCGTTGGACTGAAGGACTGGGAGGAGACGGGGCTGGAGCAGTGGCTGGGACTGTTTAATTCCTTGGTTTTCTTCTCACCATCAAACACTCTCTAAGTTGTAGGCGAAAAGGATGCCTGCCATGCAGTCCTGAGTCGTCTTCCTCTTGAGGACAGTAAGGAAACGGCTGGGAGAAGTGGCAGCTCGCTGCAGTGCCTCCATCCCCTGCCAGCCCCAGGGCTCGGTTTGGGTCTGACTGAGACCCGAGGAGGCTGCTCCTGAGCACAGCAAGTGCCGGCTGTCAGAGCATCGGCCCAGCCAAGCACATCCTGCATCGCCACCTCTCCTATCGCAGAGGCTTGCAGTGTTTGCCCCGGTTTGGACCTGCTGGGGAACGTCCTCTGGTTTCTCACCTCTGCCTCTTTTGGACTGCATGGCAGAGCGTGGCCGTTCGGAGCAGCTGAAGCCTCCTGCTCCTCCTTCCCCTGGCTTACCATTGGGATGTCAGAGCAGAGGCCCCTGCTCTCTTCTCTGTCGGCTGTAGAAGATACAGAAGGGAACCATGACTGCGAATAGCGTGGCAAAGGGGATGGAGAAAAGTGCTTCCTCTCAGGGCCTGAGCACAGGAGACAAGTGTGCCTGGCTTGGCTGCACCCCAGCGCCAGGTAGGAGCACAGCTTAAGCATGGAGGCATTTGGAAGCAGGGTTTAGAGGCACAACTAATGCAGGAGCAGGGTTTGCTGCCGTATGATCAGGGTGAAAGACAGGAGGATGCGGGAAGCAGCAATGCCAGTGTGGCTGAACTCCTTCTGGCTCTGTGCAGGGGAAGGGGACAGTGAGAGGCCAAACCTGCCTGGCCCTGCCTGGCCCTGGCCCTGCCTGGCCCTGCCTGGCCCTGGCCCTGTCTGTCCATCCCGTGTCCTACCTCTCTGCCTCGCTGCGGGTGGAGGTCAGGACAGATCCACACCCTCATGTTCGCCCTTTCTCCCCAGGAGGGAGGGGGCAGTGGTTATTTGGCGTCGTACTGGTGAAAACAGGAGCTGGGCAAGGCCCAAGCAGCTCAGCTGAGGCTCTGCTATTTCCGATCCCCAAAGACAGACTCTTTACTGTTCTCCAGGGCCTTATTTGCCCTCCCACAGGCAGGAGAGCGTTAGCAGCCAGTGCCAACCCCAGCCCCAGCCTCCCACGGGTACAGGCTGGATCCGGGTGCGAGAGGAGGAGAGATGGGCTCCATCACCCCGTTCCCTCCACCGGCCGAGGCGGTTATTGGCAAACAAGTTAGCGCTTGGAAAGGAAAACGCTGCGGCGCGTTTGAGGCTGCCTCCTTGATCAATACCCAGCCGTGGCTGAGCCCGCTGCCGACTGGATTTCAGATGACGGCTGCGGGGTAATAAGAGCCCTGGGATCAACTGTCTCGGAGATTATTACAGGATGAGATGCTTCGCTGCTTTACAGTGTTTACTCAAGATTTATATTCCCTCTGTGTATATAGGAGGGTTGTCGTCTTTTGTCGCTGGTTGATCATTTGTCATGGCGGTGCATGCGCTGTGCTGTTGGGCTTTGCTTAGGGGTCCGTGTGTGGTTTGGTGTGTGGGGAAGGACGGGCTGGGGGACTGTGAGAAGGGGCCCTGTGATGCTCACAGGCAGATCGGGATGGGGGCACGTGGAGCGCGCGGCTTTCTCCTTCCTGGATGCTCCATGGCGACGGCTGCAGTTTTGGGGTGCCCCATCCACAGAGAGGGGGGATTGGTGCCAGAGGCTTGAGCCATCCTCATCCCTCCACTGTGAGGCTGCAAAACCAGCTCCTGGTGGTGTTCCTGCCCAGGGTTTGGGGTGCTTGGCTTCGCTGTGTGCCTTTGGTTTTCACCTCCTCATCTTAACCTTTCTCCTGTGTTTTCTCACCTGGGGAGGAGGGCGGATGGGAGTGGGGGGATGACGAGTGCTGCGTGCACTTCTGTGGCCCAGCGGCGCAGGGCTGTTCTCATCTCCAGCGAAGATCTCTCCTTCCAGCTGTGCGCTGGTGTGCGGGAGGTTAATGCACGTCGGGTGTTCAGGTGAGGGTGGTAACGGCCGTGCAGAGGGGAGGTAAATCCACTGCAGGAGCGGCTGTCCCTTGGAGCAGACATCCCTGGGCATGTGCAGCCATCGCTGGGCCCTTCCTTACCAATGGCAGGGAGGAGCCAGGGTCACCATCCCAAGCTCCCCCTGCAGCATCCCCCAGGCGCGGGGAGCTTTATTGCCATGGGGAGCTTTGGGACACAGCCGTCACGCAGGGCTGCTCGGTCTCCTCTTGCAGGGTGTTTGCTGTAATCCTGTTTTATAAATCCAGCCTCGGCCTTTGGCCTCCCCGTGCCGCCCTGGTCTCTGCTCCACTGCCTCCCAAGTTAAATCCACTGATCTGTCCGAGTCAGGAGCAGCCAGGGCACGGTCACTGCCATGGGGCGGCTGGGGAGAGAGGTTTAGCAAAGCATTGGGCCGCTGTGCAAAACTCTCGGGGCACTGCAGAGCTCTGGGTGTGGTGGGGCAGAAGGGGCAGCAAGGAGGCCGCAGCACCCTTAGGTGCCTGCTGAAGCTGGGGACGGTCCCTGTGTGCGCTGGCCCCTCGTGCAGCGGGGATGCTGGCAGCAGGGACGGTCCCCTCCGCCTCAGGAGGAGGTTGTGGTCCCTGCCTGCACCAGCTCCACTGCTCAGAGCAGTTCCCACCGCCTCGCTGCCCCCCAAAAGGTGCTGCTGTGGGTGAGCCTTGCTCAGTGTGGGGTGGCTGAGCCTGTGGGTGCTGGGGCTGAGAAGCGAGGTCCTGGAGCAAAGCAGAAGCAAAACGGCAGCCATGCATTCAGAGGTGCCTCCTTTAGGCAGAGGAAGGTCACCCACCCCATCACCCCTCTCCTGAGCAGCTTTTGGGAGGGATGGAGGGTGCACACCCAGCCCTGCCACCTTTGCCACTGCCTGCCTGTCCCCACAGCTCCTTAGTCCCGGGGCTGAGCAGGGAGCTCCTGATGGACCTGTCTGGGTGAGGCAGAGGCAGAGGAGCGCCCTGCGGAACACGAAAGAGGTGCAGTAAAGCCCACGCAGCACCTTCCCCTCGCAGACCCCCGCCGTGGGGATCGCCAGACTCCAATCCCTCACAGATCTCCCGCTGACCTTTAATGGACCCACGGAGTCGTTTCAGTTCGGTGTTTTCAGCCTCTAAATCCTTAGACCTGAGTCCTTAGACCCTGGTGACTTCTGGGGAAAGAACTGCGCTCCTCTAAGTGCCGCGGCCAGGGCAGTCCCTGCACCAAAGCTGGCTCAGAATGTGCAGGTCTTTCACACCTGTGCTTTATTTTTGGTGATTCCTTTGATTTTTCTTGCTTTTGGAACCACACAGTTGACAACCCCAGACCTGAAGCCCCCGGGAGGTTTCGGTGGCTGCCACATTTGGGTGTGAGACCCCCTGCCCCCAGTGCACTGCCTGCATCCCGCACATCTCACAATCCCTGCACCTCGCGAGGGGCCGATTGATCTGCAACACTTGAAAAATAATGGTTTAATCATTATTAAGGATTAGGAATAATCCTGGAGCCGTATCGATCGCAATAGCACTATTCATGATGAGCTCATTCGGCATTAATGGGGATGTCCTGCGGCAGCGCGCGGCTCCAGGCCACCACGTCACCTTCCCTAGGGAGACGTGGCCAGGGGGTTGGTGGGGCAGCAGCGCCTCCACAGCCCCAGTGCACAACTCCAGGTTCTGCTTTGGACAGAGCTGCCCCAAACAGCCCCCTCGGGAGCCCCGTCCTCATTGCCGTGGTTCTGGAGGATCCCAAACCCAGCAGTCCCCATCCTGTTCCTGCCAGCAGCCTCTGTCCTCCCAGCTCCCATCTCAGTCACGGCCCAAAATGTCTTCAGAGAGGGAAATGCTGCAGGAGCAGCACCGGGAGGCCCTGGGCACTTCTCCCAGGGTGGGTGTCTGTGGGGAGCTGTGGCTGTGCCATATCCCCATCCCCGCAGTGGGCTGGTTGTCAAAAAGAACATCTGGGTTTAACTGTTTTTAAACCAGACTTGTGTTTTAGAACCAGAGCGGTTTTGACAAGCTGACATTTTCCATAGGTGAAATGCCTTCCGTCGAAGCGTCGTTCCTGGGCGCAGCCGTCCTGCGCTGCACCCTTTGCAGCCCTCCAGGCGCTTTGCACGAGGCAAGGCGTAGTTACAGATGTCCGTAAATCTTCCCTCGGCCCGCAATAAACACACACACTCTTATCAAGTGTAGAAAAATGCATATTTCATCACTGCTGCCTTATCGGCGACTCGAAATAAACGCTCACCTTTCATCAGCCATCTCGATATACAAACAGAGCACAACAGCTTCGTTGGATGAGGGGCAGAACTGGGTTACAGCTTTTACAGGTGGCCCCAGGCAGGCAGGGCTGAGGCTGCAGAGGTGAAGCCTCCTGCAGAACTGCCCTGAAGATTAACAATATTTGGCCTTTCTGTCCAGCTGTGCCTTGTCTCCCATTCTCCTCTCTCTGCCACTAGAGCCAGAGGTATTTTGCCTCACCATTCAGCTGACAGCTGATCTTCCCCTTGGACGCTGGCCACGGAAGGCAAACGCTTTGATTTGGAAAACAAGATTAAAAAAACAGAGGAAAGATTAAACAGGAAAGTTCTGACCACCGCACGCTGAGATTATGCAGTGATGGATACGCATTTCCCTGCATCTGATAAGAACAAGCTGCGTTCTCCGGCTGGGGAGATCTGTGCTGCCTTTCACCGCTCGTCACCTTGCGTTGCAGTACCTGTGCTTTGCCAGCGCTCCCAGTAAGGCACATCCTTTGCTCCACGCAGCTCCCAGTAACTCACTGGGGAGCCTTCCTGTGCTGTGATGGCCCCACAAGCCTCATGGCCAATGAGCCCTGGCCGGATCGGCCACAGCCCCCGGCACTGAGACCCCCAGGGAGCCCATTCCCAGGGGCCTTGTAAAGGGCTGAGGAGCGGGAGGGCTGTGCCGGGTGCCCAGCACCCAGGAACGGGGCTGTCCCCATCTCTGTGGGCCGGCTCAGGGCACCGTGCAGGGTTTGGGGCCGGTGTAGCCCCCACAGCAGCTCCCCAGGCAGCTGCCCGCACCCCGGGGCCTGGGGGTGCTCAGGGATGGAGGGAAGGTCTGTGTCGCTTGTTTTGCTCGTGTTACTGCTCTGGCAATAGCGCAAACAGCCACCGAGCCGCGATGGCTCAGCCCTGGTTGGGTTCAAATGGCAGCAATTGCTCTGGAGATGCTGGCTCGCTCCAGGAAAGGCAGAAGCAAGCAGAGAAACATGGGCTCCCCGTGCCCAGGAGGTCGTTCTCCACCCATTGCTGCCCACAGCTCCTCCTCCTGCCACCCTGCCTGTGCGGCGCAGGGTGGCAGGGTCCTGGGGAATCCCCAAACAGAGGAGTTGTGGGTGCTGGGGTGCCAGGTTGACGTGGGCAAGGCCTCTCACATTCCTGGGCTCACTCCTCTTCTCCCTCTTTCTGCAGAGACTCGCCAACGCGGCAGAGAAGTTCCAGAAGGCTCACCACTGGCAGGACAACATCCGGGTAAGGCTCCGCGCGCAGCCCAACCGCTCCTGCCCCTTCCCTCCTGGACGCTGAGCACAGGAATCACCTCTCGCCCCATCCCTGCTCCCATCCTTCGCCTCTTCCTTCCCTCCTTGCCTGCGCTCTCGGCTCCCTCGGCAGTCACCGCTGGCCGTGCTGCTCCGGCACCGCTGCCTGCCAGCCCTAACGAGAGCAAATGAAGTGATTTTCAGCTCATTTCCCTCCTCGCCGCTGCCTGCACAAGCTGGAAGGAGAAGGCAGGAGGTGAAGGTCGAGCTGGCAGCTCATTGCTGTGGGTTTGGTGATGACCCTGTTTCCTCTGCCCGCTGGCACTCCGGTGCTGAGCGGGGTCTCGTGCGGGGCAGAGGTGTTGGGGGCGCACTCGTGGCACCTCCAGCAGCTGCGGTGGGAGCCGTTTTGGTGGGGAGGAGCAGTCTGGGCTGGGAGAGGGAAGATGCAGGTTTAATGATTGCATTTGACTTTGTAATTCTGGTGGTGATAGCGCTCAGCGGGAACCTGAAGGATCCTGTCTGGAAATGCTCTCAAATTATAACGATAATACAAAGGAAGGAAAGGTTGTTTTCCTTCCCATGCAACAGTAAAAATACTCCTGAGCCTCCCAGCCCCTTCCTCTGGGTTGGGGCAGAACGTGCCCAGCCCTGGGGACCCCCTGCAGCCACCGAGGGAACAGCCAGGCCTTGCCAATGTGTTTTGGGGGTATTTGTCTGCAGCCCCGATCTGCTCAGGGAGGAGGGGAGATGAGGACCTGAACCACATCCCGCTCATGGCAGAGGCCACCAGGGTTTGATGTGGAGAGGAAAAGGCAGAAGAGAAGGCAAAGCGTTGCCCTGCTCGACTTTTGCTTGCCACGTGGCCAGCGTGGGGTGGGTGCTGGTGGCCGGTTCTCGTCACTGCGGGAGCTGTGTCCCCACACATGGGCAGAAGCAGCCTCACCAAGGAGGGACGGGGTGTCCCTCCCGCCCAGCAGACACTTGTCATTGGCACCCAGTCCTGTCTGCTCGGGAGCGCTGCTGAATTGCTCCCACCTCTGTCTGGGAGGCCAGCGGAGGGGACGTTAAGAGGATAAGTTTGGCCATGGGCACCCCGGGGGCATCGCCATGGCCCCGTGCACCCACGCTGGGCTGGCAGCCAGAGAGGACACCCCGTGTCGGAGGCATGGACAGGGTGGGCAGCGCTGGAGCCAGGTCCTTGCCTTTTGCAGCAGTGTTTGGTGCTTCTGCTCCCCCCTGGGCCGCAGGGACGGGCAGTGCCGCACCAGGGGGGCTGCGGGGCACAAAGGGATCCCTTTCCATGCAGCCCTGGCTGCCTCCCGCTGCGGTGGGATCACAGTCGGGATAACAGTCGGGATAACAGCTGGGAAAGGCTGCAGCGCTGCGGAGCTCTTGGCTCGTTTTGCCATTCATGGCACAAACCTTTCAGAAATCCACTTTTGTAGGGAAGAAAAAAAGGTATTTTTAATAGCACTGTTTGCAACCACTTAATCAAGGTAATTAGGAGCGAGTCACCCAGAAACAATGTGCAGCCATGCGTCACCGCAGAGCTCGCTTCAGCTTTATCAGGACAGCCCAGACTCGGCTGGGACACTTGATGGACTGGCCTGGCTCTGCACATAGCGCCCAGGGCAGGGGGCATTGGCACCCCCCTGGCAGGCAGTGCTGCC
>NW_010180769.1:89308-89686 GCF_000695765.1 Mesitornis unicolor
AGCCCCCGGGCAGAGCAGGGGGATGGAGGAGCTGCGTAAACGTCTCTCGCTGCCGGGGCTGAACCTCCTTTTGCCATCCATCATCTATAAAACCTCAGGGCACGGCCAGACCCGCATGCCCGCACCGGCGACCCTGGTTCTGCCGCTGCCTCCTCTCCTCCCTTCCCGCCAAGGTCCTGGCTCCTTCTGGCCGCAGCTCTGCCCTCCTGTCCCGGCGTGGCGCGTCCAGCCTGGCCCGTCCAGCCTGGCAGCAGAGCCGATGACGGATTGCGGCGAGCGCGGTTATTTCCGTGTTCCCATCTGAAGGCGCGCCGGCAGATGCTGAATGTTTGCGCTGCATTAGTGCTAATGGCAGCCCCATTAAACCTCGCTACGGAT
>NW_010180769.1:89800-95791 GCF_000695765.1 Mesitornis unicolor
GGGAAAGTTTCCTTTTTTTGCCTTTTTTGGGGTTCCCAGCCGCAGGCGGGCTGGCCGTGCTGGCCTTCCTGAAGGGGGTGAGTTGAGCCTCCCGCCTCAGAGGGCCTTGCAAAGCACCTCCCCGTTCCCAAAACACTCTCCCCATTCCCAAAAAGCTCCCTGCTGCCCTGTCCCTGCTCCGTGTCCTCGCCCACCCTCAGGCCCCCGCGTCTCCTGGCCATGCCAAGCCAGGACCACGTCCCCATGTGCCCCCAGAGCTCCCCTGGATGCCAGAGCGAGACCTCTTTGGTCAGAAGCAGCCTTGGCCCCAAGGCCACTCATGCGGTGGCACCCGGGGCACCCTTCCAGCTCGTGTCACCCTGGGGCTTGGGCAGGGACAGGGGACAGCAGGGCAGGCTGGCTGCACTCGGTGCACAGCCCTGGGGTCTGTCCCTTGGGTGACATCAGGGCTGTCCTTGTGCTCTGGATGTGCCGAGGCCCCGTCCAGACCGTCCCCAGCAGCAGATGGAGGAGGTGCCAGGGCTGTGATGCTGTTCATGAGGCTTCCATCCTCTGTTTGCCACCCTGTCAGGTAAGACACCTGCAAAATGCACCTATAATGGTGCTGGAAGGGCATTTTGGGTTTCTTGCTGTCGTCCTGTGTGTCCGTTCTCGGTGACATGCTCGTGTACTGCCCCTCGTGTGTCCCAACCAGCTGCGTGTTCCTCCAGCCCCTGTCTACCTGCATGCTCTGATCTGCACCAGGGTTTCCCAGTGCCCTGGGTTCTTTTCCAGACCTTCAGCCCCGTCCCAGCACCACCAGTGGGGTCTGGGGTGTCCTGCAGCCCCACAGTGTGTGGGGCAGGGGCCATGCTGGCCTGGGGGACGCTGTGGAAGGCACAGGTCTGCGCCACCAGCCCCAGAATGCATCCAGGGGCATCATCATCGCAGTGTGTCTGTCTGCTGGGGCTGCCGCAGCTATTTGTCCCTTTAAGGGACACTCTGACACTGCAGGGAGCCATCCCCACCTTTATATGCTTGGCAGGATTATATAAATTGCCTTTAAAACTTGACTTCTTTATAAGCCGTTCTCTGCTTCACAAAACGCTTCTTCCCCTTGTTTTTCTCCCAGTTCTTCCTCACCGCATTTTCCATTGCTACATCAGGAAGCTTCCCTCTTCCTCCGCCTGCGCTCCCATGTCTCCCACCTCTACCCACCTTTTGGGTGCTGGACAGGGACGTTTGAGGGGTCAGAGCCCAGTGCGCCCTTTCTCCATGGAAAAAACAATATCTATACATTTAGCTGCAGATGTAGGAGCTGCTGGGGATGGGGTTCAACTGCTGGGCACAGCACGGGCGGTTTTGGGGTGCGGCGGCGTGCACGGAGGCAGCAGGAGGAGCGCAGACAGCCCCACGCCGCTGCCCCCATCCATAACCCCTGCCTGCAAGCACGCAAGCAAATAACAAAGCCCAGATAATTTCAAGCTCCATTAGAAACGCAACTCCAGGGAGAACGGGATCGCTATTTGCTAAATGGGGAAGGACAGGAGGAATAACAGAGATTTCGCTCCCAGCCGTCCAAGAAAGGTGAGGGATAAAGCAGGAGAACGTGGTGGTGTGGCTGGATGCCGCTCCATGGCCTGACAGCCCTGGATGCCTCAGCCGTGGCAGCGGTGCCTGCAGTGGCTGAAGTGGCTGCGGTGGCTGTGGTGTCAGCAGCGGTGGCTGCGGTGGCTGCAGTGGCTGAAGTGCTCCTGCTCTGGCAGGGGGATTGGACTGGATGATCTTTTGAGGTCCCTTCCAATCCCTAACGTTCTGTGATTCTGTGATTCTGTGAAGTGGCTGCAGTGGCTGTGGTGGCTGCAACGGCTGCAGTGGCAGCGGTGGCTGAGATGGCAGCGGTGGCTGCGGTGGCTGCAGTGGCGGTGGTGGCTGTGGTGGCAGCGGTGGCTGCAGTGGCTGCAGTGGCTGCGGTTGCTGTGGTGGCTGCAATGGCTGAGATGGCAGCAGTGGCTGCGGTGGCTGCGTGGCGCTGTGCGTGGGCGCTGGTGGCCGTTCCCGTGGGTCTGCATGGGCACAGCTTTGTGTTCAAAGCGGGCTTGGAAGGGGGAGCGCCAGCTCCTTATCCCCCTCTCGTTTTTCTCCTCCTTTAATTACAGATCCCACTTATCGGCCGAGAACAGAAAGATCATCGCCGTAACCTTGCACTTGCCCTTGTAGAAGGTTTACCTAAAAAGTTAGAAAATAAAATCAAATACTCTAATTTGCAGTCATCTTGCCATTTCAAACCCAGTTTTCATTACAGCACAGAAAGTGCATTGAAGCTGTGTTTATAACCCCCTTTTAGATAACAAATCACATTTTCTTTTGGCTGGCGAGTGTGTAGAATTGATATTTTTTTTTCAGTTTAATGGGTTTGTGTGTTCAGGAATGATCTCCATCAACTGAGAGTCTTTATTGTGTTTGATATAATGTCAGCTTTCATTACGCTCGGAGAATTACTGTGTTAAAGCGTCAACCTTGCTGTAGAGCCGTTCTGGCCGAAAAGCAGAACAAGAAAATCATTCAGAAGAACCCCGTGTCGGGGCCGTTCTCTCTTAAAAGCCAAGGATGGGGCTCCAGAGGGCTCCCCGCACCCCCAGCCCTGCAAGACGGCTGGGCCACTGTGGCGGTCCCATGGTGATGGTTTGGTGCAGGGGCTGCCAGCTTTCCTGCTGGTGCTGCCATCTGTCCCATTCCATCCCATCCCATCCCATCCTATCCCATCCCATTCCATCCCATCTCATCTCATCCCATCCCATCCCATCCCATCCCATCCCATCCATCCCATCCCATCCACCCCATTCCATCCCATCCATCGCATCCCATCCCGTCCCATCCCATCCCATCCATCCCATCACATCCCATTGCACGGTGGCAGTGGGGGGACCAGCGGCTGCATCTTGTTCAAGACAGCCAGGAAGGAGCGGGAGCGGACGGCAGATGCCACATGAAGAAGAATAGCTGGCGAGGCAGGATCAGATAAAGCATCTTCTCCGGGAGATGAAAAAACTGTTGACGGGTCACTTAAATATTTCCCCAGCTCTGTCAGCGAGGCAGAGGGAGGAAATTGCTTTTCAAAAAAAAGATGCCAAGGCAGATTATGATGACCATTTCCACCTGTCCCGGGTAATGCGTGCGGCCTCTGCTGCCGGATGGGATGCGTGGCGAGGGCTGCAGCAGAGGCACGGTCCCCCCAGAGCGGCTCTGGGTCTGTCTGACCATGAGTGTTCTCCTCGTCCCGGGGACTGGGGAGGGATTCGTCCTGATGCACATGGGTGGGCTCGGCAGGGGCGATGCTGTGGTGGGAACGCGCTGCACCCCCATGCCCGTCCCCTGCTGCCACCCAGCCCTTAACGCGGATGCAAGGCGGCGGGAGCTGCGTGACACGGGGCAGGCTGTCTTCCACGTGAAAGGTGCAGCTATAAGCAAAATCTGTTGCTATTTCGGTGCGCTTAATGGTTCAGGGACATGGGGAGCTCCCTAAATGCTCGCAGTGCATTAGAAGTGCTGATGGCAGAGGAAAGCCGGGCTCGTGCACTGGTGCTGCACAGGCACGCCAGCTCCCCTGCTCTCCTGGCCTGTTCCCATGTCAGCACACCGTGCTCTGGGCGCCGGCCCTGCCACCGGCCCCGTCGTGCCGCTGGATCCACCTTGTCTTCCCCACCGCCCTCCTGAAAGGAAAACTGCCGCAGGATTGGGCTCTCCCAGAGCCAGTTCAGTCTTGAAAGAGATTTCCCGACTGCAGGGGTCGGCCGTGCCACCCAGAGAAATGAAACCTGTCACCTCGTGAGACCCCTGACTCAAGGGTTGGGGCCTGCACCTCTCCATCCCAACACTGCCAGGCTGCAACAGCAGAGCACTGACCCTTCCAGTGTTAGTTATGGGTGCTGTAATTGTTTTAGGCAAAAAAAAAGACTGATGCAAACGCTGCGGTGCCACCAACCCCAGGCTCCCGCTACCCCTCATCGTGGGCTTTGGCCCAAACCTGGTCTGGCAGCACACAGCCAGGGGCACCCATGCTGAAGCAGGGCCCTGCCTTGCGCTGCTGCAGCTCTCCAGCTCACAGCCTGTTTCATCAACAAGCTTTGTGCTTGGTGTTTCAGTGTAAAATCAGTGGCAGCCTGGAGTACGGGGCTGTATGGAGGGTTCCAGCAGGACGTAGGGTCCCTGGGGAGATTCTGGCACGCAGCATCCCTGGAGACCCATCCAGGGGGTCCCACCAGGGCCAAGCGCTGGCCGGGGGCTGCCCTGCGACACCGCACCACAGGGTTTGGTGCAGGCGCGGGGGATGCTCCGTGGCTTTGCCAGGGAAGCCCGGGTGACGACTCCAGCGGCGTTTGCAGGTTTTTCTGCGGGTGCACTAAGTCCCAAAGCCTCATCCCCATAACCTGCGCTGAGGGGTTGGGACTGAACCAACCCCGTGCTCGGCCGCCGGCGGCGCTCACGGAGCCGTTGAGCAGATGCCGCTCGGCAATTACGGTGCGAGAAAATGGGCAGCGGTTGACACCTCATCGAGGAGCAGCTCCCAGCGCCCGCCTCCCCTTCGCTGAGTGCTCTTTGCAGTCTGGTTTGCAGGAGACGAGGCGGTGTTTTGCCCTGAAATCCCTCGACATCTTCACCCCTTGTTTTCTTTATTGGTATTTATTCTGAAAGGCTCTAGAAATATCACTGCTATTTACACAGCCTGGGTCCTGGGTGTAACGTGGACCAGAGAAGGAGGAAGAGAGGATTACATGAAGAAGGCAAGCACAGTTTAAAAAACAAATATTAGGGAGAGAAAATTGTGGGGCCCTGTGTCACCTCTTAGGGACCCCTGGCATCTCCCTAGAGGGTCTCCGAGGGCTCTGTCTCTTCTTCCTGGAATAAATTGCCTCTGGATGCCAGGGATGCGGCTGCCCTGGCAGCTCCCGCAGGCTCCTGGCACCCCACAGCCCCACAGCATCAGAGGAGAGCAGGGCCTGTTGTCAGGACGGGCTGTGCCCCCCGTCGTCACCTCACCGCCCTCTCCCGCACCATGGGAGTGGGGCCGCCACACATCAGAGAGGATTTGAGCATTCTGGGGGAGCCGGTGGAAGATAAAACGAGTAACAAAGCACCTTCTGGATGGCTGTTGTTAGTCACACTCACTTCTGATTAAAGATCATTAAACATGAAATTAGCTCGTTTGTGTTACGGGTCTCCTGGGGGTTCCTTTAATTAGGAAGTGCAGATGGCCGTGGACCAGGGGAGATGAGGGGCAGGGGCGCGCGCGGGGCCGGGAGCAGCACGGGGACGGCTTCCTAAGAGGATTTTTTTTTCTCTTGTTGTCGTAAACCCCTTAGCATTTCACAACAAATCACAGATAATTAATAAGTACGTTCCCTTAATGACTAGGCCTTTTTAATAGCAGAAATTGGAATATGCCGCGTCGATTTTTTTTGTTTGCTCGCCCTTCGCGGTGCTGCCTTAGCGTTGTGGTGCAAGCCCACGCGGGGGCTCCTCCCTGCCCAGGAGGACACTGGATCCGCCCTTGCAATTCCCGTCATGGGGGGACAGCGCAGCCTCCGGGGGTGACCCCGCCACCGGAGCCACCGGAGCCCCCGGGAGAGCAGCATCCCCACGTTTGTGGTTGGGGATCACACCAGTGAGGGGTTTGTGACCGCCAGCCCCCGCTGGGGCCAGGCTGGCGGGGCAGGGGGTGCCAGGCTGTTTGGACCTGCGGGTCCCGCTCCCCAGCATGAGCCCATGGCTGGGCTGAGTATCCCAGTGCCACCAGCCCTGGCACGAGCCCATGGCCAGGCTGGGCTGGGTGCCGCAGGGACAGCAGCAGAGCGGAGCAGGGAGGACAGGGATGCAGTCAGCACTATTAAGGTTTCGATCGGGTTTCTGTTCTGGGCCCGGATCGCTTTCCTCGTTAATTGATAACAGCAGTAATCGCCCCATGGCGCTGCCGGGGCGTGTGGGGAGGAAGGCTGGCGTGTGCAGCGACCA
>NW_010180769.1:96037-96317 GCF_000695765.1 Mesitornis unicolor
TACACAAAATTGGCCACATGCGTTTCTCCGTGGGAGCGAGGATGCTCCGCTCCCCGTTTCTCACCCAGGGACGAGAGCTTTGCCTACAGCGCTGCCCATGCCTGGCTCTGCAGCAGGGCCAGAGCATCCCGGGTGCGGGGACACGGTGCAGCTTCACACCCGGTGGCAGCGCGGAGGCTGCGGTCACACCGGTGACACCGCTGTGAGGCTGTGCACGGCCCCCTCGGCAGCGGCCATGAGCAGAGGGAAGCGCAGCAGACGATGGCCGGTCCTTGCAGGG
>NW_010180769.1:96598-97563 GCF_000695765.1 Mesitornis unicolor
CTAAGGAGGCGCGGCGGTGGGCGGCGGGCCGCCCCGCAGCGGCATCTGTCCGCCGGCGCCGGGCCCAGCAGCAGCAGGCAGGTGGGCAGGTCGCTCCGCTGCCTGCCGAAGTTGCTAAAATTAAAGCTGGCATCTGAAATTCAAATGAGGAGTAAACCTTTAATTAGAGACTGAATCTAATTCTCTGCCCCCCTTTCCAGTGCAGCCGTCCTGTGATTTCTGGCAATCAGTGCTTTAAATACAGCCCCGGCAGCTCCGCTCTCGCAGGGCTCCCGAGGGGGCTGGCATTTGCCCGGCTCCCCTGCGCCGTGACGGGGACGGTGACGGTGACAGCGCGCAGGTGCCACGCTGCGCCGGGGGTGCAGGGCGCTCTGCCAGCGGTGGCCGCTGCCCCCCACTTTGCTGACAAGTGACAGGGCCTGCTTGGTGCCGTGTGATCCTTCCGAAACGGGCTCACTGTACCAGTTACGCTCTCAGCGTGGTGTCCTCAGAGTGGGCCTGGGGGCTTAGGGACGCCCCCGGCCAGTGCTGGTGCCCCCAGACCGGTCCTTGCCGCCATGCAGAGCCGGCAGCAGGCCTCAGTGGGAGGGGAGGAATGGCAGCACAGGGCATTGGCATCAAACCACACGGCCTCATCCAAAAATAATGCTTGGGTGACCCCATGATCCTTCAGAAAGCCCCGGGAAGAAGAGAGGATCCAGGCTTGGATGGGGTCCCCCCAGCTCGGGCGGTGCACCCTGCACTGAGCTCCCGCTCTCCTCTCGCCCCGTTTGGGAGGTGCTGCCCCAGAGCAGAGTTTGGGGCGAGCTGGAGCAGCGGACGGACGTTTCCAGAGCAGAGTCAACCAAAGCACCGGTGCCGTTGTCCCCGGCCGGTGACAGCAGGAGCCTCCTCGGCAGGAGGTGGAGGGGAGAGCCAGGCAGACGCTGTGACCAAAGGCGAGGGGTCCCTGGGGGGTCCCCCAG
>NW_010180769.1:97596-99027 GCF_000695765.1 Mesitornis unicolor
GCGTGGGAAAGCTGCCAAAGGAAGGAGAGGAGTATTCTGCTCTCCATGGCCACTCCGGAGAGTAGGGAGCTGATGGGTTTAAAATGTGTTAAAGCAGATTTGGGATAGAAGCAGAGGAAAAACTGGCTGGCAGGTCTGGAGGAGACAGCAGGGCAGCTCCCAGCCCAGGGATGAGGAGGACGGGTCCATCCTGCATCCATCAGGAGCTGGGTGTCCCCACACCCGGTGCTGCCCTGGCTGCCCAAACCCAGCCTGGGCCTGCCGAGCCCTCCCGGCACACAGGGCAGCGGACAAACTGTGCCACAGCGTAGCACGGTGCTCCTGGGCACCGCGGGGCTCGGCCGCCCGGTCCTTCCCCGCGGGAGGTGGCCAGGTCACCAGCAGAGCAGCCCTGCGAGCTCTGGGGACACACCGAGCGAAACCGGAGGCGGCGTGATGCCGAGGTTTGTGGGGTCGGCAGGGAGGGCGCTTCCCCACCGATGCCGCTGCTGCTTCCCAGTGAAACCCCAGCTAATTTAATTCCAGTGAAAATAATGGAGAGAAAAGAAGGTGATGCTGAAATAAAACAGGAGGGAGATGACACCCGGAGATCTGAATGGAAATAAGTAGCGGTCTTTCCATCTTTCCTTTATGTAGCTTCAGTTTTTATATTTAAATTGAGCAGGATCTAGCTGAAACGGAGTTAGTTCTGATGGACAATGCCTATTCAACGTAACTGGGGCTTATTCACAAGCCTTACACCGGCTTTAACTGCAGCAAGAAAGAAATGAGCTCCCTATTCATTTTGCTTGCACTTCAATTCCACTATCTTCCTAAACAGATTTTGGGTTTCCCACTGGTTTTTAACACATGGGAACCACAGAAAATTTTGCTGGGGGTCCCCAAGGCTCTCAAAATGTTTGCAGAAGTGAAGTTTTTGCCTTTCCCTGCTAGCAAGGCCTTTGGGGTTCATCCAGGGAGCAGCGTTCGAGGCAGCAGATGCTCGGTTGGGTATCACAGGCGGAACATCCTGCATGGGGTTTGTGGCGTGGGGTGATGCTCGAGTCCCAGCTGAGGCAAAACCCCCTGGGCTGTGCCATTCTCTGGTGGAAAGCGGTGCAGGGAGCCCCCTCCCCAGGGCCAGCGCCCCCCGAGGTCCCTGGGGAGGGGGCAGAGAGAGGGGGACGTGGTGGGTGGGGGGCTCTGCACCCAGCGGCGCTGCCCTGGCCGTGGGGGGGTGGATGCGTCTGTGGATGCAGCGAGGAGAGGGAGGAGGGGAAGCAAGCCCCTAAATGTCAGCGGTAGATGAGGAGTGTTGGAAAATTTAATCTCCTGACTTTCTCCACTAATGTGACATTTGGATTTCCTCCCGATAAGCTATCAGCCCCAGAAGTTCCTTTCTTTTGCCTTCCTTTTTTTTTTTTTTCTCTTTCCCTTCTTTTCTCCTCTTGC
>NW_010180769.1:99058-100598 GCF_000695765.1 Mesitornis unicolor
AAAAATAAACGGTCTAGAAAGATCTCTAAACAGCACCTTTGGCAAGGATTAAAAAAAGCGAAGGGGGATCAGGAAGCAGGCTGGCAACTGTTATTTATAACCTAGGCTGCTGCAAAAGCAGGAACGCGGCTGGGGAACGCGGTGTCTCCCTCCCTGGCGTTCGACTGCTGCATTTCAGGAAAAGCTGAGGTGTTTAGGAAGGAGAAGGGCCCTTTCGCACGGGTTGGAGTTTGTCAGCCGTGAACCTTGGAGCTTGCTGGAGGACAGAGGGCAGGACTGCAGGCCTGGGGATGGGCTCAGCCCCAGAGCTGGCACGGGGCAGGGGTGCGTTCGTGGCCAAGGGAACAAAAGTCTTCCCGAATTTGGAGAAAATCAGGGGTTGTGACATTTCCCCAGCCTCCCCAGATGGGGTGAGGAGCTTTGTTGGGATGATTTCACGATCTTTCTGTCTCGGAAGGTGGGAGCAGGCTCCTCCGGGACACACACAAGGAGAGGGGGACCGGTCCTTCCTTGAAGGAAGCAATGGCGCTTTCCAACAATGGCACGAAAAACAAGGAGCCCTCCGTGCTGCCCAAGGCGACGCTGCCGTGGGCGCTGTGTGGGCTTTGCGGGGCAGAAAGGAGCGATCTCCTCCTCTCAGAGCCCCATAGGCAGGCGGATCCGTGCTGCAACCTCTCTGCTCCCAGCTCCTTGGATGACCTTGGGCAGATGTCCCCTCCCTGGGACTCGATGCCCCTCGCCTGCCCAGGACAGCAATGAACCCCTCGCCTTTGCAAAGCTTTGGGGCGTGCGGGTGAATGGAGCCACACATCCTATTTATGTTGGTTATTAGTGGTAATCACAGCACATTGACAGGAGCAAAAAAAACCGCTGGCTTTTCCGGACTGAAGATGGATGGGTGTCCCTGGGACATTTAACAGGATGTGGTGGGCTCTCGGTGCGATGTATTCGTGACCTGGTGTGTGAGGGGCAGGCCATGGGGTGCGGGGATGCTGTCGGGGCGCTGTGGCTCGCAGGAGCTCTGCTGGCGCTGGGGATACTGGGGGAGCACGGTGGGGGAAGGCTGAGCTGCGAATCCCGGGGCGGCAGCTGCGCCGCATCAGCCCGCGCTTGTCAGCGGTGCTGCCATTTGAGCCGTCGTCATTAGCTGTGACGGCTGGTTCCCATGGAGATGAGCGGGGAACGGGGGTGTCAGCATCCACCGGAGCTGCCCGGCCGCGGCATCGCTGCTGCGCCAGGTCACATCCCCGGCTCGATCCGCACCCCCTCACGAGTGGGGACCCCGGTGCCCGTGGGCAGGGTGGCTCTCCTCAACCAGCACCCATCTGGGTGTGGTGGAGGGCAGGAGCTTGCTGAGAGCGTGGCAGCCTGCAGTAAAGCTGCTGGGTGGTGCCACTGGGGCTCAATGGGTGCTGGGGCATCTCTGGGTTTGTCCGTCAGTTTGGGACACAAGAGAAAATCATAGAATCATAGAATCACAGTGTGGTTGGGTTGTTAGGGACAACTAAAAAAGCTGATCCAGCCCAACCCTGCAGTGAGC
>NW_010180770.1:0-466 GCF_000695765.1 Mesitornis unicolor
TCCTGATTGGAATGATATACAATTATTATTAAAATGTATGACTGAAACAGAAAAACAATCTTAAAAACTGCAGGGGAATTGGCTGAGTAGTATTATAAAACTACGGGGGAAGATGTAAAAGAATACCTCCCCCTCCAAATCCAAAATGGGATGCAAACAGGTCCACACATAAGGAAAAGTTGCAGGCATATCAAAGGTGGATCTCAAAAGGAATGGAGAGGGCCATTCCTAAAACCATAAACTGGTCAGCGTTATAGACAATCAAACAAGGTCCTTCCAAGTCACCATCCGAATCCCTGGATCGACTAAGGGACATAATGCGCCGCAGCACACCGCTGGATCCTAGGTCAGAGGTAGGAGTACAACAACTAGTTTTTTTGGTTTGGGGCCAGTCTACAGGAGACATTAGGCGCAAGCTTCCACATCCGCCCCCCACAGAAAGTGGGATAATCACAGTACTGCACGC
>NW_010180770.1:649-1124 GCF_000695765.1 Mesitornis unicolor
GGGAAAGAGCAAAAGAAGGTAGAATTTCGGGTTGACACAGGAGCAATGTATTCGTTTTTAAACCAAGCTTTAGTACCCTTAGGAA
Source organism: Mesitornis unicolor (assembly GCF_000695765.1). Classification (NCBI taxonomy): domain Eukaryota; kingdom Metazoa; phylum Chordata; class Aves; order Mesitornithiformes; family Mesitornithidae; genus Mesitornis; species Mesitornis unicolor. Next base: position 735 of record NW_010180770.1, read on the forward strand.
ATGACTATATCATAGTAAAAGGGGCAACTGATCAAGGTGAAAAGGCATATTTTTGTGAACCTCTAAGATATAAATTGGGAAAACAATGGGGCATCCACAGATTTCTGTATATGCCCAACTCCCCGAAGGCACTTTTGGGGAGAGATTTATTAGAACTATTGGGTGCAATAATTAAGTTCGGAAGGGGAGAGATTACTCTGGAGGTAAATGACCAGAAATATATACAAATAATGAGTTTATCCCTAGGTAGTGCTCCCACAGAAGGAAAAATCAGCGAAGAAATCACAAACCAGGTATACCCCGGGGTATGGGCCACTGATGTGCCAGAGAAAGCAAAGAATGCTCCACCTGCCGAGGTTAAACTCAAAGAAGGGCGACAACCAGTAAGAA
>NW_010180771.1:0-49890 GCF_000695765.1 Mesitornis unicolor
TCGCCGCCGAGGCTGCTCGGAAGAGTCCGGAGAGCTGCTCCCCGGTTTCGGGCTGCCTCATGGCGTTTTGGTTCGAAGGGAGTTGTCCTGTCAGTCAAAATGACTGTGTTTTAGAGTTACAGGGGGCTTTTAAAATTATTATTCTTTTATTTTATTTTTAAGCTGCTTTGCGTTGTGATTGGGTGCTTTGATGGATCCTCCCGGTGCCCCCGAGAGAATCACTCGAAATCTTGCTAAACTAAGTGATGGCTAAGCAAAACCAGCCCCTTCTTTCGGGAATTCATGTGTTATTCATTAATAACACAAAGAACGTGTGTGTTTTGAATATTGTTTTCAACTAGACCGCGTTTCCTTGAGTGTCCCCCAACTGCCTTCCCCAGCGTTGCTGAAGTTTTTTGCAATATAGTTGTTCTCTCATCTGTGTCATGAGATCCCAGGAGGAGCGGTGCCGGGCTGCTGATGGGGATGACTAGTCAGCTGAGTGGGGATTAATTTCCTGAAAGCCCTCGGGGCTTTCCCTCAGAACTTCGAGTCTGTTTCGGGAGTTTAGGTCCTTGCCTTCCCAGTGTATACAAAAAAATCCTTATTCTTCTGTTCTAGTTCCTCTCTGGAATAAAAAGCCAGTGAATGCCAAAATACCGAGCCAACAAGGAGTGTTCGGCTGTTGTTACATTTTTGGACTTCTGTAAACTCTTTTTTACACCTCAAATTAAGAAGATTGGTCACATCTTCAATCTAATTGAAATGTACGATGGTAGGATCCATACGTGTATTGAGAAAGGGTGGTGTTGTTTTAAGATCAATAAATTGAATTTTTAAAAAAGGGAAAAGAAAAAAAAGCTAACCAGGTTTGATGTATCAAGGTGTGGCCCAACAGCCACAGAGGCTGTGAAATCATTTTTCCTCTGTGTTGTGTGCTGCATATTTGACTAGTTCTATTAGTGCGGTGTTGTGTGTGCTTCATTACTCCAGGGAGCGTTCAGTATTGGTTTCTGCCAGAATCAAGATACTGTATTTGATTGGACTAATAATCCAATTCAGTATGCCTTAAATTAAAAAAATAATTTTAGGTAGAAAAAGTGACGATCAAGCAGATCATCCCCTTACATGTCTAGGGGGATTCAGAAATTGGAAGAAATGGAGATGGAAAAACATGACAGGCTTTTGATAATGTGGCTGGAGGTCTAAGAGGGAGAAGTGTGCTGCCCTCAGTGCACCTGGACGCTTCACTTATGCTTAACAGCTAGTATTACTTGTATTACATGTGATGTAAGGTTTCAGATAAACTTGCTTCAGTGATTTTTTTTCCATCTGCTCTTTTACAATTTTGAACTAGTTCTGAGTTCTTGCAAAGTTAATTATTTAATAGACCACCACTGGTGTTTAGCACATGTGAAGTTTTACTCACAAGTAGGCCCACCAAGGTAGTAAGTAAGGTTATAAATGCGCTTGTGTTTCCAAAATCAGATCTTGGCATGTAGTGACTCAGTAGAGTGCAGTTAAAATTTATTCTCTACTTTTGATGGAGATGAATTTGTTACCTCCTTCCCTGCCTGAAAGTGGAATACTTAAAGATCACAAATGTACTTGTTTTTCTGCTTCACAATGAATAGTATAATGCTGCAATGCTGCTACAGGCTAGTGCTGCTTGAATCCTTCATAGTGCTGATACTAAAAGCAAGTCATCTTGATACTGCCAAGCGTTGGGTTTATGTTAAACTCCTTGGGCAAGTAGTCACTGGAGTCAGTGGGCCATGATCGGGTGGAAAAGAAGAGGTGTCTTTTACTGATTTAAATGCTCCTCCCAACCTGATTTTGCCTCATGTTAGAAGCTGCAGTGTGAAGTGATGCTTGGATGCCTTCCTCTGCCCTTGCACCCTTCTGGGATGGGACTTTCCTCCCAAGCTAACTCCATGACTCACCCAGGCCTCTCCCAGGACTGCCGAGCCCATGCAGTGGGTAATGCCACTCTGACATTTTGCCAAGGAGGAAGAAGGATACTGGCAATGAAGAAGAGTAGCAGAGCAGCACGGCTTCACTTCCGCAGTCTCGGAGCAGAAAGGTGGATGGCAGAGGTGCTGCTCCAGACAGTGCCACAGAAAGGGGATGGCTAAATGCATACAAGGCAGTAGTGGACTGAGTCAAAATAGCAGGTTGTGAGAAAAGGCACAAGATGTAATGTCACGGTTATGGTAATTCTGGTGCCTGGTAACTTTGAAAGTGTGTGTGCTAAGTGTTGAAAGCCTACTGTGCCAGTGCGGAGAACAGGCATTTGTGAAAGACTTCACCACTACTGAGCTTGTGTTACAGCTCAGTTGCATTTTTAGAAATTTTCCTTTTTTAATTTCAGTTCTTGGAAGGAATCTACTACGAAAGGATTTCATTTTTCGGGTCATTTAAGGCACACTGTTTGGCTTCCATTCCAATTCTGATTTGTCATATAGCAGATAAACAGCGCAGAACTGAGTTTCACAATAGCAGTTCTGAAATACTTATTCTGACGATATAAAAATAGAGCAGCTGTGTGAAGTCAAATTTATTTTATTTTCAGGAAAGGAAACTTCAGTACAATCAATCCAGTTCTGCAAAGTGTTTGCAGCCAAAGTATTTCTGACCATTTCCAGTTTTATAATACAGTATCCTTCCTAATCATATCAGATCTCCAAACTAGCTACCAGGTCTGGTGTCAGCTGTCATTACCGCCATTAGATCTCATTCATTCACATGCAGCTCCACTTAAGAATTATGTGAAAGGTGAAAAAAGAAGGTCTATTGTATTGAAAAGTGTGATATATTTGTCTCTTATTTCATGGATGTATTATTATGTGTCCTACGTCTGGTGGATTATGTGTTTTACACCTGTCTGCATAGGTGCACTTCTTCCAATTTCAGATTTAAATATGAAGTGGCAAGAGCCCAATATGAATTGTGTGCACTGTTCTTACTTCTTATTTCTTTAAATAATCTGACAGAATTCCTTTGCTCTATCTTTTATTATTTTGCCTGCCCTGAGATTATAAGCACTGGAGGAACTGAATCAAAGATCAGTTAGGGTTTTTTTGCTATCTGCACTGCAGTTCTGTTCATAGTAATTTTGTTTCTCCTACGAGCTTTTGACCAATAATATAGTCAAGCTTTTAAAGCACCCCATGTTCTTCACAGCTTTCTTGAAGTCCATCTGGACTGCCTTCAATGTTTGCAAAGAAAGTATCGTTGCCTCATCTTGCCTCTCTTACGTTAGTCTTCATTGTGTGAGGTAGTGGTAGTCCTGCTGGTTCATTGTGAAGAGAGGCCGGGTATGTGCCTTCTGAGGACTGAGAGTCATGTAGCTGTGGTCTGATTAGGAGGTTACTGAAACCACGATAGGATATGACTTGTGTTCTGAAATGCCATGGCTCCTTTCTGAAACTTCAGTGTCAATTTTTAATTCTACGTATGAAGAGGTTTTGTTTGTTGCTCTTCCTAATGACAGTTTGTTCTGTGCAGGGGGTGAGCAAAAACCCATCCCTTAAACTTGCTCTGAAGTTTTAAGGTCAGTGTGAATGTTGGGTCTAAGGACTTTCACCATGAAATACAGACTCCAATTTCCATGTGATTGGTGGGAGGTTATCTTTCCTTCAATTTCTTCTAGTTATTAAAGAAAAGAAGGATAAAGAAGGATATGTATTAGATACCTGAAGTGTGTCATGGACTCTTAGAAATTATGGCTTGGTATTTTGAAGGTGATGAACATGCACATTAGCAATTTCTGAACGTGCAGCCATTCTTCTTTAATGGTTGATAGCTCTTACTTCCTGAGTGCTGGAAGGAATGAAGATTGTGAAGAAAGATTCAACTGCTCTTGTAATTTCATCGCTTCGTTAGTCTTGCTATATTAGGTGATAAGGTCCTGATTTCTGGAGCAGTGTTATTCCCTGAGAAGCTAAGCTCTGCTTCCTTAATTTTGCTGAAAGGGGGTTTTCTGTCTTTCTAGATACAAGAAGCTTTGAAAATGTGATCCTTCCAGGTTCAAATACCAGAAGGCAAGCTTCAACTCAAGTGTGCATCTCTTTCTCTTTTTAGATATGTGTAACTTTTGTATTTATTTTTGAGCTTCTTATGAAAGCTGAAAAAAAGAAGCATTGAGGAGCAAAGACGAGTGCTGTGACATATTGGAGTATTTTGAGGTAGCAGCATCAAAATCCCTCCAGATCCCTATAATGGAAGTGCTATTGAAATGCAAAATATTCCTGTTGCTAAATGATGAGTTGGGTGAATTTTAGTGGTGGTGGTTGTTGTTGGATGCCTGCAAAATAAAAAGAACGAGGACCTAGAAGTTGTAAGAGACAGGAGTAATACAGTGAGGTACTGTGGTGTAGTGGGGTGTAATGTATTTTTGGCTGAAGACAAAGCAAACAAACATAGCAGGTCTGAGTTGACAGAAAGGTCCCTGCATTTACAAATACCCATTCTGGCACCTGCTTCCATACAAAATTAGGCCTTGCAAGAGGGACTGCACGGAGGTAGTGGAGCCTGTACTATAAAAATAACCCAAAACATAGGTATTAATTACAATGCAGTTGCCCTGAGTAGAGTATAGAACAGTTAGTGTTTTGTAGCAAGGCTTTGCCTTGCTGTGTTTATAAGTGGCCTCCAATGTCTATGCACAGAGTGACAATGAATGAAAGAGGCTCGTCGTGGTTGTTCCTCAGGATGTGCTTCTCTCCCAGGGTCAGTTGGATTAGAGCTCCACTAGCTGCTTATATAAAGGTGTTTTCTTTCCTTCAGAGAAATGGTGGAAGCTTTATTAGCCAGGGTCACCGATCATAGCAATCGTGCCTGTAGGTCCTGGTGGGTCGGGGCAGAATCACACAGAATCGCTCAGTTGGAAAAGACCTCCGAGATCATCATGTCCAAGCATTCCTGTCTACCCACTAAACCATATCCTCAAGTACCTCATCTACCCGCTTTTTAAATACATCCAGGGATGGTGACTCCACCACCTCTCTGGGCAGCCTGTTCCAGCTTTTGATGACCCTCTCAGTAAAGAACTTCTTCCTTATCTCTAACCTGAACCTCCCTTGGCACAGCTTGGTGCCATTTCCCCTTGTTCTATCCCCCATCACCTGGGAGAAGAGACCAGCACCCACCTCTCTACAACCTCCCTTTAGGTAGTTGTAGGTGGTGATGAGGTCTCCCCTCAGCCTTCTCTTCTCCAGGCTAAACAACCCCAGTTCCCTCAGCCGCTCCTCATAAGGCTTGTTCTCCAGACCCCTCACCATCCTTGTGGCTCTTCTCTGAACACGCTCCAGAATCTCATCATCCTTCTTATTGTGAGGGGCCCAGAACTGATCTGCTGTGAGGAACAGGGATGGTGGCAGTAGGTGTCAGGTTCATACTTCTTACCACTCCTTGGATTTCTTCCCCTATCAAGGCAAAAGTATTAGTTAAATTTTGAAAGAGTAAATGTAGAAGGTGAGCAAATAACTATTTTGTATGTTATTAATAAGTAAATTAGTTTGGATTTGGATTGGAAATGAAATGAAAACAACCCTTCCTGTATGTTTGGATGTTTGGGATTATTAAGGAAGGAGTCTTTTTTTTCCTTACTATTATTTGTTTGTTTGGGGTTGTTTTTGTTTGGTTGTTTTTTGTTTTTGTTTGTTTGTGTTTCTCTTTTCCCCTCCTTTAACTGTGAGCTCTAGGGATAGTGTCTGGCAAGACAGATTTAGCAACTACTACAACCTGCAGGTGTCTTTATTTTTGTCAAGGGCACTTATGACTTCATGTCTGTGAGGACACGATAGCTATTACATTGCCTCCACATTTAATTATCTTTGAAAATTACTCATTGTAGGTGAAGCATGTCTGACCTGAAATGTTATCTGGTCATTGTCAAGTATAGCTACATTTGAAAAAGGAAGCTGATGTAATGGCATGCCCTTGCACATGTGCATCTCCAGTGTGAATCAGACCCACCTCTCTCCCTTCTCTTACTGGCTGTAAAATACAGATTTAATCAGAATTTGTGTAAACAAGTGAAGGAACTTGCTTTTATTTCTGCCCAGGTTAGGACTTGAGAGCAGATCTTCAAAGTAAAGGAGGCAGCACTCAGTTGCCTCAGAAAAAGGAAGTGTTTTTTCCTGCTATTGATGAGACTGTCATACATCTCACTGCTTTTCGGCTGATTTTGCTATGTAGTTCTGAGATCATGAAGCAAATGCAGCACATGTTCTACAGATACCAGACTGCTGTTAAAATCATAAGTTTTACATTTTAATTTTGTATCTCTTCAGTGTCCTTCAAAGCACTCAAAATGGTCCAGGACTAAAATAGATTTTATTTTGCAATTTTTTGCACAAGAGCTTCCTTAGTTTTAAAATAAGTTAGCTGACTATCCGTCTCTTCTTCCCTGTATATGCCTACGTCGCAGCCACCCATGTGGTTGGATTGAGGCATTAAAGAACTGAGCTAGCAGAAACCAGCTAACTCAGGTTGGTGACAGCCCAGCTGTGATAACGGGGACCTCCACATAAGCTCTACTGTGCTTTTCTGAGTGTCTCGGCTACAGGCAGCAAGCTCCATTGCTGCTGACAGCACCTGAGGCAGCTCGAGCACGTCTGCATTGACTGTGCGTTTTCATTTTGTCATGGCAGCGCTTGTGTGCTCTGTGCAGCAAAGGCTGCAGCAGCCCAGGACGGGCTGAGAGCCTCACTGAGGAACTTGGTAAACTTCTTCCCCTGGGGATGAAAGTTTGGCTGCTGAATTGCCCACACACCCAGCCCTTTCGGTGGGCTCCTTCCGGGTTTGGCTGTCTGTTGGGCTTTTGGCCACACTCATCCAAGGGTGGTTGTGTAGCAAAGTTAGCTCTCGTGCCTTCAGAAAGCCTTAGGCCAGAGTCAACATTTACTCCCTCTTTTGCCAAAGGTTGGTAAAATAATACATTTTTCCCTCCCTTCTCCCTCCTTTTGCAGAGTAGTTCCCTTGTTCTTCCTTGTGCCTGTCTCTCCTCCTTCGGCACTCACTGCTTTTTTATTTTTAACAGTACCTTATGGGGAGGGCAATGAGATACAGGTGTTAGAGCTTTGGTTTTGTAAGAGTCCTCCCCAAATAGATGAGACCTGTGGGGTATGGCGGAGAGGGAATTTGAAGAAAATGAACTAGATGGAGAACAGATCTTATTTGAGTGAAAATTACAATTCACTGAATACAATTAATGTGCCATAATTAAAAGGCTCTTTTGAAGAGAATCTGTTAAGGCAGTAATTGCACTCTACAATCCTTTTTTGCCTCGCCACTGCTTACTAATAATTTGAATTTGTGAAAAATAAATTACTTGTAGATTTTGCCCTCTTTGCTCATCTTGTGAGTACTAAAATTAGTTGATTTTATTTAGCTTTATGGTTGGTTTATTTTTGTACTTACTAGCAAAAACTGCTGTTAAGCTAGACTGCATGTGTTTAGGGGAAAATGCCTGTCTCAGAGTTGTTGGTAGTCCAGCCTTATTTTAAAAGAAAGGAATTTCCAAAAGGTAACACTGCAGTAACACTTGTTAAGCTTCTCCTCCTCCTCAAAGACAAAAATTAGTCCATTGCTAGGGATCTAAAACCGCTTGATAGCACTGCTCTCTCCCATTGACAATTTTGTTTTAAAACAGAACAGACAACTCGAGAACCAGGAGTCACCCCTCCCCTGTAGGGAGGGCGCATAAGCCTTCTCATGTTAAAGGCCAGCTCCTGCCATTTGTCAGGGAAAAAGTAATCGGATCCTTTTGGCAGCCATCTCTCAAATAATGCCTTGATATTTGTTTGTGGATCTGCCTGTGAGAGTGGCCCATACATGAGCAGCTCAGAACCCGCCTCAGTGCTGCAGCTTGTGCTCAGGTTCTGGTTCTCCGCCAGATGTGAGGATTTTCTTGCCTGTCCATTCTCTTTCTGTTTCTTTCTTACGAAACTACCGTAGGAAGTTTCTTTCCAGAGAAGATTAGCCATCTGGGGCTTCTACAGAAACAAGAGGCTTACATGCTAAGCCACTATATGGAAGGCTGGGTCCTGTGTGTCCTCCCTTGAAAATTTTGTTGTGATATTAGAGAAGTCAAAAATACGTCAGGTCAGCAGAAGGTAAATTTTGAAGATTGCCTTTAGCATCAATAGTTTTGGCATAGAAAATATATTAGAGTGTCTATTGCAACTGAAGCCTTCAGATCTATTTTTGAAATTACAACTTTGCAAAAACTTGAGGAAGGTTTATTATAATTTTTTCTACCTAATTGGGAACTTTACTTCTGCCAGTCTGTTATGATACCTGTTGATACAGAAACCTTGATTGTCAGTGTTTGTGGCATAAGAAATTAACAGTTGTAGCATCTGTTCAATACAGAGCACACTATACCAATCTGGAAAGTGTTCAGGGCAATATTACCATGCTGCTTAAGTGTGGTATGGGAAGACCTATGCTTTCATTCACTGTGTTGTCTAGTAGATGTCTGCTACGGGTAAGAGTGAAATGTGAGATGTGTCAGAAAATGATTCATCAGTCCTACTGATACTTTTCTGTGACTAAAGAGATTTTTATTTAATTTGTGCGGTTTTCTTCTCGGTGATTCTCAAGTTGCAATAAGACAGAGGAGTCCAAAGGCGGTCACACTTTTCAAAAGCCTGAGAAGTGCTGTAGCAGTATAACATCTGACGCAGTCACAGTGCTTCAGTTTTTCTGTCACAGAATAATCTTCTCATTACTTCACGGATGCAAAGTCCTTCAGGGAATAACACAAACATCTCGCAGGATCCAAAGTGCCAGATTTTTGCATTTGGACTGCTGAGATAAATAACGTATGGGGAAAAAAAAGGTTCAGGAAATTTCTCAGCAGCTGTTGTTATGAATGCTGGCATGTGTTACATGTTCCAGCTAAAGTCAACTTTTATTTGCACTCTGCCGAGCCTTCGGGTTAACCTGTTCTTGGCAAATGACCAAATCCTAGTGATACTATCTGCACGTTTTTGTTCAGGTTTGGAAACTTTCTCCACAGCAGGTGCGCATGAGAATGTTTGCTGTTGCTGATGGGTGAACTTCCTTAATTCCAATGGCCTGAGCACCCTCAGTTCCAGAGTGTGGGCAGCAATGTGGCTGTGCTTGCTGCTTCCCTTGTAGTGTGTAAAATGTTGGAGCCCTGGGCTGCTGTAGGACCCAAGGTACCATCATCACGCAATGGGTCATAACCCCTGGCTGAAGTAGAAGGTAGCTTACTCCTACACATAGGTTGATATTTGGAGGAATGGGTAGCAGGAAGCTGTCTTCTGTGTATTGTTGCAATGTGTAGTAGCAGACTTTGTCAACCTGAGAGCATAAAAAAGTCTTTTAACTTCCTGCCCTACAAAATCAACCTGGTATCTGGAAATAAAGCTGTGTTCTTGCACGCCTCTGAGTTCTCTTGTGTAATAAAGATTTTTATAGTGGAACTTGGTTAACAATTGTAATGATGTATGAGCCACAGGCGAAGGCAGTTCATTTCCCAGAGCTGCTGCCTCTACAGTATTAGCCAGGGTAAAGAGTAAAGTGTGCATGTCTGAGAAGGAGAGAAAGAAATAAAGGAGTCCAGTAGCAGGGGGAGGAACACTACTGCTTTTAAATTTTTTTTTTTTTTAAATCATCTCTTATTTCACTTGAGAATCACATCTGCCTTTTAAATTGCCCTGCCAAATTTTAAAGTAAAATGTTAGAATAAATATGGATTTAAAAGATTGTTCTTATTTTTAATAAATCAAACACATTATTGTGATGTTGCTTAACAGCTTCCCCCCCCCTTTTTTTTTTTTTGGCCCCTGATAGAATAGTCCTTCCTGGTGTTATGGAGTGGAAAGCTGCTTTCTGTTTGGGCCTTTGAAGCTGTATAATTCCAAGAAATACCCATAATGACAATCAAATACTCCTTTTTGATAATATCCTAAATAGGTCATGTGGAATGGGGAGCAAAAGCCTTCTGTTTGTTGTATTCCCTTTATTAATTATCAGGGAAATAAAAACAGTGGAGTTGCATCACCTTGTTTGTGCTCTGAGACCTGGGGCTGCCTGTGTGCATTCCTGTGGCTGCTGAAGGCAGCACGGACCAGCGGGCAGCTGCCTGACCCTGCACCTGTCCCCAGAGATGTGGCACAGCTTTTCTAGCAGGGAATACAATCAGAATAACCAAATTCCAGTTCTTCTGCTTGACATAGCTGGACTTGCTTTTTCTTTTCCTTATCTCCCCCCTCTCTTCCTCCCTCCCCTTGCCTGTAGCAGCAGACCAGTAGGGATTGTGACCATTTCTGGGCAGAAAGGGAGGAATGGAGGTGAGACCTGCTATGGCAGGTGGGAAAGAGGTAGTTTGGGGGGTTACAGGAGGGGTAAATGCAAGGACCAGTCTTTTCAGCACCCCAGACTGAAACATCCCCATTTAGCAATATGAAATACTGTAGCACAGCTCTCATGTGAAACAAAATTTGGCAGTGCAGCAAGTCCAGTCCTGAAGAACAAGTTGGGGCATTTTTATAGCAGAGGCCATGCCTTGAAGTACAGGGAGTTCATAGTTGGTTTTCCAAGGTGTGTGCTAATTTATTTACCTCTCCATGTCCAACAATCTTGGCTAATCCAGGGATCCCAGTGTGTCAACTGATGATTGTCAGTAGTTTCCTGTCCTCCAGGAGGGAGAGGGTGCTTTCACAGCCATGAACTTGACTTAAGCAGCAAGGTGGGGGTTCCCATGTAATCATGTCCATTGGCTTTCATGTTTTGGGAAGGTTGGTTGTTTCACCATTGCAGTGTACAGACAGAGAAAACCCAAGAAAAATTATGCTTGTCGCACTTTGGTTTTGTTACAGTATTTTAGAGGAGTGACTGGAAAATATCATGTAAGTATTCGGCATCCTTGAAGAAAAGCACTAAAAAAACATAAGCAAGCCCTTCCTGAAAGCTGGCAGTAAGTGCAGTTAGAAGGACATTATAATGAGCAGCTCGCTGTGTGGGTACGGCAGTGCCGCTGGGAACAGCCTGTTCTGGGGAGAACGGATAGACCTGATGTGTCAGGAGTGTCCTGCCTTCACCTCGCCTTCTCACAGCTCTCCAGGCTTTGAAAAACCTTTGCTAACAAACATCTGTCTCCAAAACTAACATCTTGACAGAGGAGGGGAAAAATCCTGAAAAGAATCTTGTTGCTACAAGAGTGAGTTGACAGGGGGAGGAGAGAAAAGAGATCAGATCTGGCATGCAGCCTTCTCAAAACACTGATTTTTCTCACTGCTATCCTGCAAACTTCCTTTTCTTCCTACCTGTCTCCGAAATTTAGCCTTTTTTTCCAAGTTAATCACTGCCTTCAAAAGCTTCTTAAATAGCAGGAGCCGCTTTGGCACTTGGTTTCACATCTCCAGTGCAATCTGAAATCCAAGGTCTTACTTAAATTTGAGATGGAAGTTCAAATCTTTGGTGCGAGGGAGACCTTTTAGCGGAGCAATATAGGAGCAAGGCTGAATCTCTTCTGAGAGGCTTCCACCTACTACTGAAGAGCAAGGGTACTGCAGTGTCTTTGATTACCAATGAAAAACAACAGCGCTCATGAGGCTAGAGATATCTCCTAGCCTATGCTCAAAAACGTTAGGAATGGGCTTCATAAGCTGTACTGAAATTTGAAACATGGCCCTTGATTAATTCTGTTATTTCCAAATGGCACAGTAAACATGGGCAGTGACTCACAGTGTAGAAGCTTGTACAGCATGAGGAAGGTTTAAAGATTAGTCAGTACATGCCTTAGTATAGGTTGGCTGTGTGCAAATGTGTAAAACTCTTTAAGTCTCACACATACTGCAGTTGGAGGGTTGTTGCTTTAGTTTCAAAACAAACTTTTTTTTTTTAAATAGTGTATGACTCCTGAAACTAGGTAAAGAAGAAAGCCTTTTTAATTTTTTTCAGACAGCAATTTCTCTGAGTGTAATAAGCAACAGAGGTAAAGAAAAGGGTGACCTGGCAAACTAAATTGGGAGCTAATTTTGGAGAGCAAAAAGCCTTAGAAAATTGGAATTCTGAACTGTATGCAGCTTCTAACTCTAATAATTCACTGAGTATAATACATTAATGTAGGCTTACTGATTTCATTTCCTTAAAAAAAAAACTTAAAGCAAAAAACCCTCCTTGGATATAGTATTCTGAAAGGTAGTGTATTAGCATTACAAGTCCATTTTTCCTCTTCTCCCACCCCCCAAAAAAAAGCCCCTCTACAATTGTTTGACATAAGACTCTGTTTTTTTGAACTATCATGCCCTAGGTTGTACTGGTAAACAGAACAGACGTAGCAGACATTTAACCTAAGACACTTGAGGTGGATGGTTTGTTGTTTGTCAGTGAGGTGGTTGTCTTTTTTTACAGGGAAAGTTTAGCTTCAGGTCAACTGAAAAAAATTGACAGTGGTTTTCTACAGGAATGAAACAAGACAGGCTGTGGTTAGAGCGGAAGTGTGCAAGTGCATAGAGGCTTGCTGAGGGAGCTGTCTAGGGACGGCGAAACCCCGTTTTGCTGGCTGGTGGTGTGTGTGCCCCCGCACTGTGAAACACAGCTGTGCAGCCAAGCACCCATCTTCACCACACTCCTGTTTACTGTGGAGCTAGAAGCTGTCCCCATCGTCAGGTCCTCCTACAGTGCCCATAGCTCTGTGGAATAGCAGCAATCTGATGTGGCTGGCCATTGCTCCAAGGAGTTCAAAATCCTGCCAAGCAGTGCCCAGCAGGTCTGCTCTGCAGTGGCAATGCTCAGTGGTTTCAAAGTGAGAAAGAGGTTTAGTTTGAGAAGGTGACTGAAATCTGTAATGGCATTCGTGAGTGTATCTACATGAGTCTGGTGGCAGGAACAGGCTTCAAGTGTTTCTTCAGTTTCTTTTTAGCTATTGAATTAATAGCTGTGTCTCCAACACCTTTGGCCACCAAGTTCGCTGGAGAGGGAGGGGTAAGCTTTGGATGAGATGGTTACAAATTCAGATGTGGCACAGAGCTCAGACATAGCCCATCTCTAAACCAAGGCTGCATAGGCACTGGGATTCCTCATGAGTCTTGCAGTTAGATGTGAGAGTTGGTCCCTGTGGCATTCTTAGTCTCCCGTGTCTCATCAGTGCTCTACAGTAATTAGCAGAAAATTGATGTATTTAATTCCTATACACCTGCTAACAGGTGGGAACATGCTTTCAGATTTAACAAGAGCTCTGTGCATACTTAGGTGCAAATAGCTGGTATCTTCTGCATTCATTCTTAAATTTCAGGGTGTGTTTGTGGACTTTTTTTAATCTTCCACTTATCTAGGCACTCATTAATCTTTCGATTCAAGAATGTGTTTAGTATAAATATAGAAAACATATATATTTTCCTAACTCAGATTTTGAGCACTTGGGTGCCTTACTGCTTTAGTAAGAACGAACAGTCTGGAGCCCAGTTAATGTGCATTATTGGCTACATAGGGAAAGGCTGATCAAGATAGCAGTTACCTTACATGCAGTCTCTTTTTTTCTGGAAGATGCTGGCTCTGTGGGGTCCCAGTGACAACCACATGTCTGTTAAAAGGCTATCACAGTTTTCCTCAGTCTTCTCAAACCAGTCCAAGCCTTCTAATGGTTATTTACAGATGAGATTTTCTAGACGTCTGCATTATTGTTGTTACTGAGCTTTCTCTAACTAGTCCAGATTTTCCTTAAAACTCAATGGCTAGAACAGGGTGTGACTTCAGCTGTAGCTGGTTTAGGTGAAGGAGAGGGTTGCTTCATACACCTAAGTTCTTGTCAGCTGTAGGGTGTTATATGGGAGAGAGACTTGAATCTGGAAAAAAAATGAGGAAAAAAAGGTTAATCTTTTCTGAAAAGGCAATGAGACAAAATTGCTACGATTCACACAGCTCTAAGATAAGCAAGTAATAGCTCATGTTCAACAGCAAAGCATGTTCATATAGCATGAATAGGATGGATGTGTTGTATGATAAATCTAGACACAGCAAATAAATTTCAGCATGAAAAATAAGATACCACATGAGACGGCATGTGCAGAAGGAATGCTAATGTTTAGGAAACCAAAGGCACTGGCAGAAAGGAGAGCACAGAAATGAAAAATAGGTATTTTGTTTTGTTACCAGGATTGATTGGGTGGCTATTTTTTTTGTCTTTAAACCATAATAGCCTTCCCTTATTGTCAAAATGATAATATATATAAAGCACTTCCTGTAATATTTCGCTTCAAAATGACTATTCATCAGTCCCAGAGTCAGATACTCATATTTCAACTCACAATTTAGTTTAGCAAGTTTATACTTCAGAGCAATCCGTCATTTTAGCATTTGTATTTTTAATACAAATCTCAACTACAGAAGCATGCAGTGCTCTTAAGCATGGATAGATTGGCTAATCCAGATAGTACTTTGTAATCTTCTAGCAAAGGAAGAGATTATTGCTTTTCAGAGAGAAAAAAAAATAATGTTCCTCCCAGTCTAGCAGTACAGATCATGAAAAGATTGAGGGCAAACACTCTTTGTCTTCTGCTGGGCCTAGTGTAGGTGTGAGAGTGTCCAGGGATAGGTGAGTGTTTTAGGTGGCTGGGGGAGAGAGTGAATGTAAAGGTAGTATAGATATGGGGTCAAATCTCAGGTGTTTACACCAGCTGGGCATGCGATGAGGGGAATGATGGCAAAGGCCAAGCAGGCTGTGGTGGGCTTGATCTGCTGCAGCTCTAAAGAGCCTCCAGTTGCCATTTGTTCTCGTGCTTACTCCACAGTCTGCAAACACACTAGTTTCTGTGACAAACTTATGCCATTGCAAAAGCAGGAATTATCTTTAGTGATATACTTGACTTCCTGATTTGGCCAAGTTTTCGTGCTGCAATAAATCACCTTCCTCTGAGTCCCCAGCGTGATGTTGCAGTAAAATGTGGGCACCACTTGCTGAACAAATGGCATTAGAAAATCATTAATCTTCGTTCCATTTTTCTTTCTCACACCGCCTCTCTTATCTTGGCTGCATGGTTAAACCCTTCTTACGACTACAGGAGGATCTTTTGGGGGAGGTAGTAGCAGATAGGTCTGTTTTCTCTGAGGTGACCTCCCTCAGGGCACCACAGGAAATACCTCTCCTCCCAGACTCCACATAACATGTGGGCCTGCCCCCTTCCTCCTCCTCCTCAAAGGTGAAGTTTGATGCAGTCCAAACTGCAGAGAGTCTTTTGGCTCTGGGTGGGATGTTTCTCCACCATCACTAGAAGCTGTACAGATGTCAGCCAGAAAGCTGAGTTGTTTCCTGGATTCCTCTACTGGGCACTGGTGAGGCCACACCTGGAGTGCTGTGTCCAGCTCTGGGCTCCCCAGTACAAGAGAGACATGGACATACTGGAGAGAGTCCAGCAAAGACATTTGTGGGATTGGAGCATTTCTGGCATGAAGAAAGGCTGAGAGAGCTGGGACCGCTCAGCCTGAAGAAAGGAAGTCTCAGGGATGGGGAATCTCATCAAGGTATATAAATATGAAGGGAGGGTGCAAAGAAAACAGAGTCAGGCTCTTTTCAGAGGTGCCCAGTGACAAGACCAGAGACAGTGGGGACAAACTGAAGCACAGGAGGTTCCCTCTAAACATAAGGAAAACCACTTTTCGACTGTGAGGGTGACCAAGCACTAGCACAGGCTGCCCAGCGAGGCTGTGGAGTCTCCATCCTTGGAGATACTCAAAAGCTTTGTGGCTATGGGCCTTGGCAGCTGGCTCTAGGTGGCCCTGCTTGAGCAGGAATTGGACAAGATGACCTCCAGAGGTCACTTCCAACCTCAACTGTTCTGTGAAGTGCTGCAGAGCAATGAGGACTGGGCTGCTCCAGCCAAGGGACTGCTTATGAGCAATGAAAAATGGGAGAGTCCTGTCCCTGCCCTACTTTTCAGGGGCAGTGTGTCAGTCTGCCAAACTTATCTCTTTTTGGTTTCAGTCTTACCTGTTCAGCAAAATATGGATTATTCTGCAAGAAGACATATGTCATTGTGGAGGCTTTTTCAGTTTATGTGTAACTTTGCAGTCCTCTACATCTAGACATGCTTCCAAATATTCTTCTAACTCATCTTTTAATTAGTTTTTATTTCTGTATCTTAAGAGGAACAGATGAAGACTCTATATTAAAGCCTGGTCTTCTAAATTTATTAGAAAGTAAATGCTAATTCCAAGTAACACAGAAAAAAAGCGTACAGTAAGTCTGTGCTTAAAAACCTGCTGTATATTGTAACATTGTTAATTTGCAGAAACAAATTGCTGAAATAACCTGACTGACAGTCTGTGCCAATAATAACACGTAATAACTGTGGGCAAACACAACGTATAGCTGCTAGGGTATTTTCTTTTTTGCATGATAGTTGTAAGCAATTCTTGCCAGATGGGCTGATAATGTAATTAGGAATCGTTGTGTTAAATGAGGCAGTATTTAAATTGGCAACTGATTTTCCTATCTATTAACCAGCTTGAAAAAAAGAAGAACTGTTACCCAAATGATTTCTAGCTGCTAATCCCTAAGAAGAAATGTAGCACTTCTTTGCACCTTTTTTTTAAGCACTGTCTAGCAAATTATTTTCTGTAGGGCTTATTATGTGTGGGACAAATAAGTAAGAGAGGGAGTTAAGAGATGTGACAAGTTCAGGGGTTGTTAGATGGGGTGGACTAAGCCAGTAGATAACAGCTCATAAGACAGTAATGGGATGCTTCCTATTTATAGTCTCTACATGTGGACAAGAAAACATTTTTGCTTTGTGATAGTTCACTGTGTGGCATACTCCATCAAGCAGAGTAGGACTATAAGCCCTATTTTAAGTGTGTGCGTGGGAGAAATCATGAAAGCACAGCAGGACAAGATTTTGAACGGCATATGAATGTTACTAGTGTGGAATGGCCGTTCTCTTTACAGGGGATGGGAGAGAAGGGAAAAGAAAGGGGAGCCCTTGGGTCAACTTAAAATCCCAGAGAAGCCATGATCACTTGTAGTTTTCGTCATGAACTCTTACAGAGCCAGCTTCTTTGGCCTGCTGGCTTATGCAGTGGAAACTGTCAATTGCTTATCATTAAGACTTTGACTGAACCCCAGAGTAAATGTAAGGCTGAACGAGATTGGTTATTATATTTATGGCTTTATCTGTGCAAATCTTACTCCTTTTATTTCCTCCTCTATGCTTCAGCTGAAGCAGGGCTGAAGAGCCAAATACATTTTTGCAGTCTGGTTTCTTCTGTCCAGTGGTGAAACTTTGTTGCTTGACCTAAAAGGATCAGATCCGTTAACTTGAAAAAAAAATCCCAAATCTACAGTGATTTTTTTTCCATGTGCCAGTCTTTTAATGGGGATGAAGCTTATCGCTAGCTCGGTGTGGGTTACCCAGGGAATCGCATCAAAAGCAACAGCACGACAGGGTTGCATGCAAGCCCTAGGATTCCACACCTGGAAAAAGCTGTGTATGCTAAATCATGCAGAGAGCTGCTTCAAAGAAATGCATTATGCATTTGTAGCCTGTGGGATTTGTTTTGTATATTTTTCTGAAAGTTACCAAAACCTCCTGACCTCAAACTGAAACAGGAAAGAGAAACATATATGAAGTCTGAGTAGGGTGTGGATCAGAACAGAGGCAAGTTCTGTCCCTGCCAAGAGCATGCTAGCAACCTCTCTGCAACAAAAATTGAATGATTGTTACACTTTTATCACTTTTCCTTGGAAATGTGAAGGAAGTCACTTTCTGAATGCATGGTGGGATAACTGCAAATTGCTGTGCACCAGGCAGTTAAATGAGGTGTAGATAATGCCTAGCATTGATGACGATGTATTGACGCCACTTTCTGTAACAGATAGGGCAGCTGCCTGGACCACAGACAGATGAAGCTTTGCTGAATGAAAAAAAGACAGATCAATAGGCAGTTTTTTTCTGATATCAAAATACAACAATATGCAGCAATTCAAAGCTTAAAAATATTAAAGACATAGTGGTAAGTTAAATTATTGAAGCAGGATAGCATACAGTAAGTGCTATTTGATGATGGCACTAAACCAAGAACTGGCAAGTTTGAGGGATCCTTACAGTATTGACAACATGTTTGACTTTCAGTCAAAATAAAATATTGCAACTGACTTTTTTTCCCCATGTCTCTACCTCTTCAGAGCAGAAAATATATAAAATGCATGGCCTAAGGAGGGTTCTGCTTTCAATGTTCCTGACTTTCAGTAAACAGTTTTGGATTTGTTTCTTTTTGTAAGCACAACTTAATGACATACAGAGGAAATCTGACACTCTATAAGTTTGTCACAGCAGAGGCGGATGTTGCTATCTTGCTTACTCTATAGGGATCTTTATGAACCTTTTATTAATATTCATGCTATTTCCATATAGAAAATACATCCAGCAAAATAATCTCCAGGTATGGTACTAGGTGCAAATTTTATGTCCCACGGCAGCGGTGAGGGTGACCTTCAGGGGGGAAAAAAAAGGCCTTTTGCATTTCCTGTCTGCTTTCTGCTATGCAGATCTGAAATTGAACTTGGAAGACACAATTGAAGAAGAGAAATAAATAAATAAATAAAGGCTTCCTTTTTGTGCCTCCAAAAGTGAACAGAAAGTAGTCTGTCCTTCTGTTTTGTTTTAATGCTGGGCACGTGATCCATCAGCAGTCGTTGGGCAGTTTTTCCTTCATAGCCTCATTCAACCGTGTCTCTCTGACCTTGGCTTTCGCAAAATCTGACTTCATCTGACACTTTTTGACAACACAAGGTGATCACTGAATCGGCTCTCGGTGACAGGAAGTGATTCACTCAAAGTGGCCATAATAAGCCCAAGGAACCCACTTTGCCTGCTCATGAGAGCTCTGATTCGCCATCTTTGAGGCTTCACGAGGAGGCAGCTGGAGAGGATGCCACTGCTGTTGGTTCTGCCTCAGCATCAGGGTCTTCTGTCCCTGTGGCAGAAAGGTAAAGACACTGAGAGGTATGACCACTCATCAGCTGTCACAGCACCATAGCTCAGTGAATCAAGTTGGCGTGCTGTTGATTTTGGTTTTCGTTAGTAAGCCAGACAGCACAGTGCAGTGGGAGGGGAGTGAGTGAAGTGAGGAAGTTTGGCTTAATCTTTTGGGAGAGGGCAGGGCTGACCTCTGGAGATGGGGCAGAGCAGGCAGCCCTGGACCATAGCTCTTTCGGTTGCCACCCTGTGACTCACCAGAGCTTGCCTGAAGCTCCCCCAGCAGCACCATTAAACTGGCAGCAGGCAGTAGGGAATAAAGTAGGCTCCAGTGGTGACAACATGAAAGTGGTTCTTAATGAGACGTGAAGGCACTAAAGAAAATTCAGACCCGAAGGGTAGCCAGGAGAGAAAGAGACCTCAGTAAGTTATACCCACCCCAAAATGAGCTGCTAATCACTGGTGCTATTGTGAGGACTACAATAAATCAGTGTCTGCCCTGGCCGCCTGCATCTCATTACGCACAAACATGCGGATAGAGAATGTCAGCCTCAATAGCGATCTGTCATGTGAATGCTGCCGTGTCCGAGTGGGCTGGCACTCGCATGGTTAGCCAGCTTTGTATTTCCTTTATTTCTTTTTTTTTTTGTGGGTGATATCTATTTTCTTTTGGAAATGTTGATTTGCTCCATACTGTGGGTAGTAAATTTGCCCTTTTCTTCAATGATTTATGAATTATGTGATGATAACATTGTATTTAAGGTGTGGGGGTAAAATATCTTTCATATATGTCATATTTAGTGATTGGGGGTTTGTTTGGGTTTGTTTGGGTTTTTTTTCCTAAGTCCTCCTCCATGTATGGTGTCACGCGTATTACTGAAGCTAGGGCAACACCTACGTGTATTTATGCAGCTGATATATAGTGCCGATTACTCAAGTGTCACAGACTGCCTCTGAAAGGCTAATTAATTTAAGCCCTGCAGCACCCCTTTGAGGCAACCTTTGTTAGTCCTGATAGATGCACACATTGTAGCTGCTCTTTGTTATTTATTTTTAATACCATTTTTATCCCAGAGAGAGGGAGAAATGAATAGTTCTTACTTTGTTAGGTAATTGACAAAATGTTAGGCTTTAGATATTGTTGAAATAAAACTTTGGATTTTATTGCAAGTCATGCCTTGGAGGTTCTTGTTTTCTTTTAAACCCTCAGCTCCTGGAGCCAGGTGAAACTGTAGAAGTCTTTTTGGTTTTAAATGTCTGTTTCTAGTTCATGTGGTTGCAAAATAAATTTTAATGTATTGCCTCTGCTTAATCTAAAATATCGGATACAGTGAGGCAGGTAAATAAGTTGTTAGCTAAGTCTGTGGGTTTGTTTCTTTTTAGTCTTAAAATTTTTGCATGATTAGGACTGAGAATACCAATGACAGAGTGTGTGTGCAGGTCAAAAGAGAGTTGGTTTTGTGTTCATGTTTTAATTTCAGAGCTCCTCAGTCCCATATATATCCCTATATCAACTAGGTAAAACAAGGGCAACCATCTCCTCCTTCACTCTCCATATGCAAACTGAAGATGTTTTGAACATCAACTCACACTTTTTTTTTGTCTATGCTCAGTCTTAAATCTACTAAAGAAGGATTCAACATATCTTCTAGAAATGCTTTATCGTCCTTTGTCCTTACTCTCCTTTTTATGCTTGGCCCTGTTCCTTCACTTCCTTTGTCAACACAAAACTCAGTTCCCCTGTCGTTCTCTCTTACCCTTCCCACATCCACTTCCAGTGCTAGCTCTCTCGATACCTCACATCTTAAGGAGTGATGAGGACTACCAAAGTGGCTGGTTTGAGCTAGAGTCGAACTGCAGGCAACGCAGTCCTGATGTGTCACTCCATCCTACAGGAAACTCTTAGTTCCTTAGTATTTTTCTGGGGAGCAGGTGTCCCCTACTGCCTAGGGCATAATTTCACAATTACTTTAGGCCAATCTGAGATCATACTGTCACCCAAACAGGCAGTTACCCTTTTCTAGTATCTGCTCCTATCATCTCTTTTCAAGTAGCTGTCTAATATGGCAGATTCCATTTTTTTTTTAAAACCATAGGTTGAGGAGCCTAATCTGATTTGCAGCACAATCCCATGGGTGCTAGTGCTTAAGCCATGGGAAGCATCTGACCAAAAGCAGGGAAAGTGTGTGACCACTGGTTTTTGTGGTAGTACAGTCTCTAACTGACTTAAATTATCATTTAATGACAACTGTAGTTTCAACGTCTTGCTGAAAAAGGTCATCCTGAATCTGACGACTGCTTACTCCCATGCTGTTACTTTCTGATCTGTGCTAGCACAAGCTGTCATGCAGCTGTGGTGAACCAGTCTACTAACCTGAGCCAACTGGGGAAAGGTGGCATCTCATTTTGTCCATGTGGTTTTATTAGGCAATTTTTGGCCTAAATGGCCTAAATTCAGACGACACCAAACTGACTGGTGCAGTCAACGTGCCAGAGGAACGTGATATTATCCAGAGGGACCTGGGCAAGCTGGAGAAGTGGGCCTGCATGAACCTTATGGGGTTCAACAAGGCCAAGTTGCAAGGTCCTGCACCTGGGCGGGGCAATCCTCATTATCAGTACAGGCTAGAGAATTATGTGATAGAGAGCAGCCCTAAGGAGAAGTACCTGGGGGTACTGGTGGGTGATAAGCTGGACATGAAGCAACACTGTGCTCTTGCAACCCAGAAGGCCAACCACATCCTGGGCTGCATCAAAAGAAGTGTGGCCAGCAGGTTGAGGGGAGGTGATTCTGCCCCTCTGCTCTGCTCTGGTGAGACCTCACCTGGAGTATTGCATCCAGTTCTGGGGCCCTCAGCACAAGAAGGACATGGAAGTGTTGGAGCAGGTCTAGAGGAGGGCCACAAAAATGATCAGAGGGCTGGAGCACCTCCCCTGTAAGTACAAGCTGAGAGAGTTGGAGCTGTTCAGCTTGGAGAAGAGAAGGCTGCGGGGAGACCTTACAGCAGCATTCCAGTACCTGAGGGAAGCTTACAAGGAAGCTGGGGAGGGACTGTTTACAAGGGCATGTAGTGATAGGACAAGGGGTAATGGTTTTGAAGTAGAGCAGGGTCGATCTAGATTAGGGATAACAAAGAAGTTCTTCACCATGAGGGTGGTGAAACACTGGAACAGGTTGCCCAGTGAGGTGG
Source organism: Mesitornis unicolor (assembly GCF_000695765.1). Classification (NCBI taxonomy): domain Eukaryota; kingdom Metazoa; phylum Chordata; class Aves; order Mesitornithiformes; family Mesitornithidae; genus Mesitornis; species Mesitornis unicolor. Next base: position 22,124 of record NW_010180771.1, read on the forward strand.
TAGAGGCCCCATCCCTAGAGACATTCAAGGTCAGGCTTGATGCGACTCTGAGCAATCTGATCTAGTTAAAGATGTCCCTGCTCACTGCAGGGAGGTTGGACTGGATGACCTTTAAAGATCCCTTCCAACACAATGCATTCTGTGATTCTATGATTCTAAATCGTGCTCCCCATTAAACAAAAAAGTGGCCCACTCTTAGCCCAGCTTTCAATCCATTCTTTTCACAGTGTTTATAAATCCGCCACTCTCTTATTTAAAAGCAGTGAAAGCTGTTGTAGCTTGCTGCTGCTTAGGGTGAACTGGGCAATGTTCCAGCGCTCTCCAAGCCACGAGGCAGCTTTGTGCATCTGCTTATTTCTGCTCAGATTTGCACTCAGCTGCTACCTAGAAACTTCACAAGCTCTAAGTCTAACAGTGCTTTAAACAGTATGCAATTCAGCATGTGTCCCGGATGAGCCAGGTTGCAGACACACATGGGTTGGACCAAAAAGAAATTTGAGATGGTCGTGAATTCATCTGCTGTGTGAATACAGGCTTGACAGGTTTTCCCCCTTCCAGGAATGTGACTATTTTAAAGCCCTTCAGGGGCTGCAGTGGCATATCTTTCCCAAAAGTGACAGTTTGTATTCCTTTTTCAGGGCAACTTGTATCATAATTTTAAAACTGAACGTAATTTAGACAAAAACTTTAATGATTTTGTTTGTTTGTTTAGTTGGATATGAAAACCACCTCTCCTTTCTTCTGTTTCGGCAGTTAAATATTCTGGTTGACACTGGGAGCAGTAATTTTGCTGTAGCAGGTGTGCCTGATCCTGATGTCACCTCCTACTTCAATACTGAGCTGTAAGTACCTGTTCTGCACACCATGATGGGTTAGTGTGTCTTTTAGATTCTGGATCCTCCATGCAAAAGCAGATGATAAGGCAGTTTGTGGGGCTCCTGTGACATCCCATCGGAGCAGGACGTTTGTTGCCTGAATGGGAAGATTGGCCTTGCCTGATGCAAAGCCCTGCCTGACACCACGAACAATGCCAATGATGGCAGCGCAGCTGAGCTCTGAGCACGGTGCTGATGAGGGCTGGAGAAAAGGGAAGGAGATCACAGGGTAAAAACTGTTTGCAAAATCACACCAATTTCAGTCAATTTCTTATCCAAATAGTATTGGAAGGAATTAAAAGTTTAAATATACTTTCCCTTTGTTTAAAAACAAAAATTAAACCCAGTAATTGTATATGTTACTTGACATTTCATCCAAAACCAAAATCAGTTACTCAAAAACTAATTTGTTGTTTATTTTGGCCAAGGGCCTCGATCAGTTAGTGATCTGGACAGACCCTGCACTGAATCTGGTTGTTTATAAGATACAACTTGGTGGCTTATAAGATACGACTTGATGGTTTTGCTGCTTGTTATGCACTGAATTTGCTGTCTTTAGCATGAGCTGACATTAGTCACAGCCAAACACAGTTTTGTCTGTCTGAATCACTCTCTCTGCTTTCTTCCTTCCTTTCTACCCTTCTCTAGTTCCAATTATTTCAGGTAAACTTCTGCAAAACACAGTGTCTATCTTTAGCTGAAGCACATGGATAAAAATACTTAGAGGGCTGGGAGGCTGGAGAATATCGCCATTCTTATTACCTGTTTATGTATTTTAATACGGGGTTTTGCACTTTTTTTCCAATAAGATGCACCGGTAATGGAGAGAAGGCCATTATTTCCATGATGCTTACTAGAACAGCCTTACCTCCTGTTACATATTCAGATGTTAATGGAGATATTTCACATTTCACTCTGATATGATGCAGGTGTGGAAAGTCCAGAATTTGCATTTGAAAGCTGTTGCTGCACTACTGCAGAGTTTTACATGCCAGCTATCCCCTCCCATAGGTAGTGACTAGAGGAAACTTAATTGCAAAGAATTAAAAGTACAAGCATTCCTTCTCCCTCTTCTCTTAAGTGATAGTATTTTGGCTGGAGGGGCAAGGCCTCTCTCATAAGAACCATAAACCGTAAGAAAGAGCAACAGTGGCAGAGGTTGTGTGTTGAGAAAGGCTGTGACATCACTTGAAGGTCACAGTCTCTTTATCAGTGTTTTCAGTGTATGCTGTGTTTCGAGAACTTTGATATAAAGTTAATAATGAAACCTTGAAATTTAGGCCCTGAAGAGTTAAGAGTGCTTTGTAAAATTATTCTAACTCAACTCATGATAGTCCAGAGCAATTGCAATAGCAATTTCTGGTTTGGATTGGATTGATGGAGTACTGCAATATGCTCAGAATAAAGTGCAACTATTAGCATGCTTGAATCTGGCTACACTATGCTTCTTCCACTTCAAATACTTTAAATACTTTTAAATAAATGTCATCTGGGAAGGATCCTGGCCCCACTGAAATCAGTTAATGTTTCAAAAATGTTGGTTGCAAGGAACCTCTGTAGGTCACCTCGTACATATCCCAGATGAGACAGGGCTGTCACCAGATCAGGTCAGCCGTGACTAAGTCCAGCCAAGTCCTGTAAACCTCTGAGAACGAAGAATCCAGGGCACTGTGTTTCAGTGCTGTGCCACTCTCCTGTTGAGGAAATACTGCCTACTGTCCAACCCGAACCTCACAAAATGTAACTCATGGGTGTTGCCCCTTACATTATTATCTGGCACTGCAGAGAAAGGATTGGCTGTGTCATCTTTGTCTTTCAAGTTGTTGTAAGCTGATGTGACATCTCCCTTTAGCTTCTTGTCTGCAAAGCTGAAGCCCAGCCCCATTCAGCTTCTTGTCACAAATCCTCTGTTTGTGGATCCTGTCCTATGTGGTAGCGCTCTGCCAGTCCCTCTTTTCTGTCTCCAGTCCCTTGTTGAATTGGGTTCCCACAGCTGACCACAGTCTATTCCAGGTGGGGTCTCACCAGTGAGGCTGACCAGAGGGTGAGCATTCCTTGGATGTGTTGTCCATGGCCCTCCAAATGTGGCCTGGTGTTGAGTTTGCTGTATGCACAGGGCAGGTATGCTGCTGGCTCTTATTCAGCCTGGTGTCCACCATCACCCCAAGCCGTTTTGAGTCCTTTTCAACTGCTTCCCAGTCTGTCCTGATGCATCGAGTTGTTTCAGCCACAAAACTTTGTGCGTTTCCTCACTGATTACCATGAGGTTTCTGTTGACTTAATCTTCTTGTTTTTCAAGTTTCCTTTTGATCCAAGCTCTGCCATTCAGCATGTCAACTGTTCCCCTTAGTGTACTGTCCTGTGAAAATCTTCTGAGTGTGCAGCCTGTCCACTGTGTAGGTTCTTGATGAAAATGTTGAACAATTTTTCCACAACTCACAACCCCTGGGGCACTATGCTTGTCACAAGCCTGATGTTGAGCCAGTGGTTGCTGCCTTTTGGGCCCAGTGGCTTTCAACCCACACAGTGTTCTGTTTATTCAGCCCCACATCCTCAGCTTCCAAATAGGAACGCTATGTGAGATGGTGTCAAAAGCCTGACTGAAATCAAGATGTGCTACAGCCAGTCTGCATAGCCAGTCTTCTTCTTGTAGAAGGCAATGAGGTTGGTCAGGTATGACGTGTCTGTGAAATTTCTCTCTCAGTGTCCATCATTACCTTCTTGTACTTCATGTGCTTGGGAACGGATTACAGGAGGATCCTCCTGAGACTTTTCCTGACTTGAGGTGAATCCCAGTGACATATAGTTCCCTGGGTCCTGCTGCTCATCTCTTTTCAGACTGGCCTTATGATAGTCTTTTCCCAGTAGTCAGATTACCTTACATGGTTGTCATGATTTTGCATAGATGGTAGGCATGGACCTTTATCACTTCAGCCAGATCTCTAAAATTACCTAAAAGTGACCTGTGTAGGTGAGACCAATGACCTATGGATACTTTTTTCCCACACTATGTGGAATACTTCAAAATTAGATGAAGAGGTTTTCTCTCATTTGGTAATCATTCCTGTAGTTTTTCCCTATGTTGTCATGAAGTGCTTCCATATCAAAGTCATAAACTAAAAGTTGAGGACAAGGGGAAAGCAGGATTAGTAATTTGTTAAATTAATGGGACTGTGTTATACATGTGTGCTTATTAGAATATGAATATTGTGCTGGAGAAAGAGGATGATGGGTCTGAATTTCCCAATTGCCAAGCTCTCAGTTTAGTTTTATTCAAATTATCAAAATCTGAAATTAAAATGCATGACTGTTTTTTGACTGAAATTGGGGAAGATGCATGTGAGAGGCATTATCTTTGTTTCAAAGGACCCAGAGGATGTGTTGTTCAGGAATAGACTTCTTTGAGCAATTTTAGAACTAGACTGTTCGATGATGTTGTATATCATGTAATTCATGTCATATAATTCTACTGTTAATTATCTTGATCTTTCTGTACAGAATGAATAAAGCTGTTATCATGAACTCTTTCAAAACTTGGGCTTCTGAATGGCTCTGACAAAACTTTGCTGTGAAAAGTTCTGAGTCTGCTTTGACGATCATGCTGTATAAGTTGCTGTGAAGTATAAGGTTTTGGGAAATGGCCTAATTTGTCCTGAACTGAAAAGAAATCACAGCGTTTGTTTCTTGTACTGTTCAAAATAACAAGTAGTTTTTGTTGAGTATGCTACTTATGATAAAAGAGCTACTTAAACAGATGTAGAAAGGGATTTTTACACTTGAAACTAAATTATTGGTGATGGCTCTGTAGTGATATGTGAAAGAGTAACTTACTCAGGGCTGTCAGTATTCAGCAACACTATTCAGTTTTATTTCAGTGTGAGTGGTACTGCTTCACCATCTAAAATTTCATGAGCAAACTGTTCAGGAGTTGAACATTCCAAGAGATAGGGAGGTAAGAAAATAATTTGCTAGAAATGAAGGTAATACAGTAAAGTATATACTAGCAAGCATAAGTACGCTGCTGCTTTGCAGTATGACCCTGTGAATTTGGTTATGTGTTATACAGCTTATAGTTTAAGGTAAATTATAAACTTGTTCCAGAACTCCTGCAAATTAGCTAGGACTTCTTGGTTGAAAATCAATAGTTTATGTTGGGTTTTCATGTTGGCTTTGTCTTAAAAGTCATTGGCCCTGAATCACATATCTTGTTCCATCTATCACTATAGAGGTGATCAAAACATCTGTTAAGATTTTTTTTCCTCATTGCTGTTTTCTTTCCCTTCTTTGCCATTACTGTATGTGCAGACATTGATTTGATGTTTAGGAAGAAATGAGTGGATAAGCAGAACAGCAAGAAAGCATGGAATTAAGAAGTAATTGCATGTGTTTGGTGAGGTTGGTGTTAAGCAGGGTTTTCTGTGTTGCTATGTTGAGCTTCCTTCAAATGAAGTATGACATGAGAAATAACCTTTTGGTTATGTTTTGTTCAGTGCTATATGCTGGCAATGAGGAGTTACTCTGCATGAGAAAATTAACCTATTGCTAGTTTTCTCAGCGGAGGCTTGAGATTCATTCAAGGTTTGAGGACCGTGGTTTTGTTGGCTGCTTTGAGAGAAGATACTAACCAGGAAGAAGAGGGAGAAGGGTGTAGCACTGTAGGAGTGTAGCACTACAGCACTGTAATCTAGGAAGCCTTTTTCCTTGCCTCTGGCTAAGATACACTCTGTCCTGCTGGAAGATTTTAATTTCTTATTTTCTCATCACAGCCAGAACAGCTTGTTTGTTTTTTTTTTTGTGCCGTGTGTTTAAAACTCAGCCCATGAATAAGAACAAGTTTAGTTTTGACCTCTAAAGAAGTCTTCTTCCTCTAGATCAGTGAGGTGGAAAAACACAGGCTGATTACAGTCAAGAAGATGGAGCAGGAAGAGTTCTTTTTCAGAGCCGAATATAATTACTGCCACAAGGATCGTGTGAGATCCCTTCCCACACTAGGTATTTTGCTCCTTGAAGGAAATAATGAGGCCTTATCTTCAATATGATATCTGTGTGCTTTACGAATGAGACAAGTATCCTCGTGCCCTTTTCCACAGGTGGGGAAGCTGAGGCACAGAGAGCAAGGAAGTGACTTGTCCTGCCTTTCCACAGGAAAGTTCACCAGCTATGCTGGAAAATGAACCCAGTCTTTCTGTGTCCTGGCCCACAGCTTAGTCCATCAGACTGTTACTGCTTACAGAAGAGCTATGTGCTGCTGCTGCTGCTAGTCATGCAGCATTGGTATTCGCAGATTTGCTTCGCTTTATTCTCCCCACGCTCGCTTTTCTCTCCAATTTCAGATGTTTCCTCTTCTGTTGCACAGTCAGACACTTTTCTACGTGAATAGCCCTGTATTTGCCTTCCCTTTTCCTGCTCCCCCAGTTTCTCTTATGTCACAGATTATTCAGACTCTATTTTGATTTATAAAATGTACTGCTAGTATCACAGTGGTGCTCTGAAGACCCTGCCTGAGCAGAGATGTCCCTTTGTCTAAATGTCATATGAATGCAGAATTGCACAGAAAGGTAAAATGGCAGTCGCACTGACCAGATACAGGTAGTAACTGTATCTCTGGAATTCATTGTTTTGAAATATAATCTGTGGGGCCTGTTACCTCATTTATTTCTGCTACCTTGGATGTTAAAAGCTATTGGGCTGTGAAGACTCCTGAAGGGTTAGGTGTTGGGAGTATCAAGAACTGCTTAAGGTTAGAGCCTGGCCTCGTATTGCTCCCTGCCCTCTCTTAGCTAAGAAGAGGATCAGTTGCACCGTCCATGTGGCCAAATTGTCCCTCGAGATAAAGTGTCTGCTCACATGAGTGGGAGTTGTCTGCGTTGTCATCTGAAGGCTGTTCCCCATAACAGGCAAAACCACACTGACTTCATTCTGGTGAGCTTAGGTACAGGGAGCTCTGAAAGTCGCTTCATGTGGCTGTCAGAGCACCTGTTAGATTAAAGCTAGATTGATAAAACTGACCACACTTGATAAATCACCTGTGCTTTCTATGGTTTTGCGCACATGCAAAGGTGATGTTATGAACTTATTTTACACTTTTTATTTATTTACTTTTTAAAAAGCCATCGAACTAGAAGTCTGTTTGGATGAACTGAGCACGGTCATCTGCCCCTTCAGAAGGGGAAGCCGCATGCCAAGGAATGGGACCACAATAGATTGTAAGGAATTTAGGAGTCTCATAGCTCTCCAGTAGTGATGAGAGTGGAAGATGGTTACTATGTTTATGCTACAAGATTTTAAAATGAAAAAAATCTATTGATGAGAAAAAAACATGTTTTTATTAAGCCTTCTAAACAAGAAGGCTTTCTTTGCTTGCCGTATTTAACTGCTCCTTCGCCTTTGTTGCCCTGGTCTAGAAGGAGCTCCTTTCCATTGCTCCTCCAAGTCAGTGAATAATTTGTTAACAACGTTCAAAATCTACTTTCTTCCCAATAAATAGACCAAACTGCAGATTTAGAAAACCTGTGTGTTACTGCTGAGACTCTCAATAATATTCTGATTTACCCCAAATGGATTTTTAATAATATTAATGAGGTATTAGTCTACAGCTATTCAGTTAGACTAGCATTTCAATTTTAGATTTTAATTCAGAAGCTTTTCATTTCCTAGTGCCAGTTAATACATTCCATCTCCAGTTAAAGGCTGTTGCCCCTATTGTGATGGGCCAGTCTGAGTCAGGGACATACTGCACTAGATAGCATCATACCTTAGGCTAAAGGGGGAAAAAAAAAAAAAAAGAGACACATTGTGAAGATTTGAGTCATTGATAGCTTCAGGATAAAAACAGAGCCTCAAGATTTTTTTTTATTACTGCTTTTTTTTTTTTAACTGCTTCTACAATCCATCCCCCATGTTCTGAGAGTATATGTGATCAACTTTGCAGACTTCACTTTTTTTACTCTGGGAAAAATTAAGATTGAATATGTTCTGTTGTCTTGCATTGTAAATGAATAGCTCATGCATAAGTGTATATTTTCCTTTTAAAGGTCAAGTACATACAAATCTCAAGGGATTGATGTCACAGTTAAGTACAGTCAAGGAAGCTGGACTGGAGTGCTGGGTACAGATGTCATTACGATCCCAAAAGGAATCTCTGGCAGCTACACCATCAACATTGCTACCATTCTTGAATCAGAGAATTTCTTCTTACCAGGTGTTAAGTGGCACGGGATTCTTGGTCTTGCCTATGATGCCTTAGCCAAAGTAAGTCACCTTTTCCCCAGCTATTGTCTTCACAATGACAATAAGTAGAAATCCAGCTATTAAAATAAAGAGGGCAGATGATCTGTCAGCATTAGACACCTCCCTTCCACGCACTCTTTTCTATGGGTCCTTTGTGTTTGTTAAGTTCCAGAAAGAATAAACTGGGCTGTGATGGAACCTTGGTCCCATATGAAAATGTAGGCTTTTCTGGTGATGAAGGCTTCAATTTTTAACTCCTCTGGAATGACTAAGCTTTTACAGAGTGTGAAGTACCAGAGGATGGGAGTAAAGGCTTTTGGTATGCATATGGCAGGCATTTGAGTGTTGTGATGATCACCTTCAAGACTTGTCTTGGACTTACTTGGCAAAGCCCTTGGCAGTTCATTCTAAGACATTCTCCACTCATCCAGTAAAAGTAGAGATGGAGGGCATATATGGATAAATTCAGAACAAATGTTAGCTACAGTGTTTTCATGAACATATAACTAAGCACGTCCTGTTCTTATGGAAGCAGGAAATTCAGACTGAAGCTTAAATTAAAAGCTAAAATTTATGGTCTAAAATTTATAACCTTATAATCTAAAACTGAAAACATCATTGGAATATTACATAATCATAGTTTTCAACATACACATAACTGTCTAAAAAACTCACAAACTGAGATATATCCCATTAGAACAAATGACTCAATACTGTCTGCCGACTCTGGAATTAAAAAGCTTTATTCAAGAGTTGTGTGATAATTGTATTGACTTCTGGCATATTTGCTGTCATACACTGTCAACAGACAGAAGAGCTCCTTTTCAAACTCTGGTTTGGGCACATACTGTATTCAGGGCATTTATTTTTCCCTTCTTCCAAAGTCTTGAGTGTTGTTGGCTTCTGCGTCTGTTCTGTGCTTTGTGCAGTAAGAGCACTTGGCACCTCGCAAGCTAACCGGGGTCTCTGCCTGTCATGAGATGTACCTGCGCAGAAATCTGAATTACAATGAAACTGCAGTACTCTAATAACTACAAAGGCAAGCATGACGTGCAGTTGGCCAGTAATCAGTTCAAGTCAGCATGCTCAGATATTAAGTTTTTTAAAAGAAAGAAGATGAAATTAGGGCCCTTGAATTCAGAGTTCATTATAATTAAACTATGTTTAAAAACTGAAAATCCTCACTTCAAAATTCTGCCTTTTAACTGGTGGCAAGGGCAAGTTACATTGACTGTTCTAATAACCCAAAGCCTTTTCCAAACAGAAAGTGTTGGCGAGAGTTTCTGCCTGAAACTGAAACTAGTGTTTGAGTTTGAAAACTGCAATTGGAAAACGCTCTCGTGCTTTAGGGATTTCTATGAGAGCGGTCAAGAGAAAAAATGTTTTTAAAAACAACAGAAATAAATGACAGATGTCATTTTTTTAATGACAACTTATCTAGAATTTTCAGCTCGTGGTTGCCAGAAATTAATTTTATTTGTGAAAAGTAGTCTTGTTTGAATTATTTGCTCATTTCTGCTAAGAAACTTTTTAATTAATACTTTTGCAATTCTTTTGGTTTTTTTTTTTGTTCTGTTTCTCAACACCTTCAAGCCTTCAAGTTCTGTGGAGACGTTCTTTGATTCTCTTGTGAGGCAGGCAAAGATCCCCAACATTTTCTCCTTGCAGATGTGTGGTGCTGGACTCCCCGTTTCTGGAAGTGGTACCAACGGAGGTAGTCTTGTGGGTATCTGTCAATCTGAGAGGGAAGATGTATCTTTGTAAATCTCTCTCCCTCTTTTCTATGACTATCCTACTTCTTCTAAATTTAGTGTTTAAATATATGAAATGTTTTCTATTTTTTAGAGTAAAAGTTAAGCATTTAGGCAGAACTCAAGTGTCCATTTATTTTCATCCTCCATTGTTTTTTATCTCTGAAGTTTGACTAAACTTCTGTATTGCAAGTTTGATTTTAATAAAGAAAAGGAGTAATTGTCGTGGTGCACTTCCTCAACTATTGTCTTTCCTCAGGGCAGATTCTGCTACCTTTCTCAGGCTGAGTAGTCTCTTACTCAGCTACTAAGCTTGTTCAAACTCATCAAAATGCTACAGTACTTTTTTTTCACCTGATATGAAAAGGGGGAGAGGAATCAAGGCTCTTTTCCATTTTTTAGTGGAAACTAAAGGACAAAATCTGAAGATCAGCATCATGTAATCTTGTTATTCTGGGAAGTCTTCCCATCAGTTTAGTGGCGCCAAAAATTGACCTTTATTTATCTGGGATCATGAGTTGCAATGTCTGTTCCTGAATTATGCTGAAACAAGCATATCAGCACAGGAGTTCATCATAAATAGTTATTGTGCTGTAAATTCACATACTGTAGATGGTAACACACTTGAGATAGAAGAAGCCCAAGAGAGAACCTGCATATGTTAGTTCAGTTCAAAATCTGATGGTCTAGGATGCTCCCAGTCAACTTTCTTGATGGAAGCTAATAGCGATAGCAATGACAGGACTGTCATATTCCATTTTGGTGTAAGAAAAATGGTATGTCCTTAAGCACTATTAACGCTTTTCTGATCTGATAGTGTGAATTTATGATATGTAAGTTTAATATTCTGTCTCATTTTTATACATTGCCTAGATTAAACCACTGTTTTGATTTTAAATAGCAGAGCTTTCATAAAAGAATTGCTGTGAGCTTGTAGATGAAGATGCTGGTAATTTGGCTGAATATGGGAGTTCTGCTTCACTGAAACACAATCTACTTAATGTCTAGATGTTTCATACTGCTTCATTATTGACAAAGAATTTGGCAGTAAGATCTTTACAAATGGTGTTAAACTAAAATGTTGATGCCCTGTGTATAACAATTAAATATTCCCCTTTTTCTCTGTATTGCCCCAAAACTAAATGTCCAGGATATTAAAGTATGTGAATTCCTTTCTCCTTTCCTTCAGGTTCTGGGTGGAGTTGAACCAAGTCTGTACAGGGGTGATATTTGGTACACACCGATCAAAGAGGAGTGGTATTACCAGGTTGAAATTCTCAAACTGGAAGTTGGAGGACAGAACCTTGAATTGGACTGCAGAGAGGTATTTGCAATACTGTGTTTCTGTCCATATATGATACGAGTTTTGTTAAAAATGCTTAATTATAAGTTTTCTCTTTGGAAGCAGATGTGTATTGCAGTCTTCTCTGAGAATCAAGGCTGCATGGTAACTGTGAAAAGAAATGAACAAGCCATGTGAAAGGCAGTGTGTACATCAAGCATGCTTAAATTGCTTCAATGGGGACCTTAAAGTAATTGGTAGTGTTTTCAATAAATTAGGGACTAAGCTACAATTGTTAAGTGAGCAGTCCACTGAAAATAAGACTGCTGTGGTTTGGAAAGGCTCAGGCTTTTGACTAGTTTTAGTTCTAATGGAGGTGTCTAAACACCAAAGATGGTGCATTGATTCAAGGAGACAATAGTCTTTAAACAATTGCAGTTTATGGTTTTCTGTTATACAGAAAAGTCAAACCAAAGGATCTGAAAGCAATTCTAGTCAAACAAAGAAAAGGGAAGATTTTGGATTGACCCCTGTAGAGATGTCTAAGCATGTAATTCATGAAGACAGTGGGCAGCTGTCATCCTGGGATGCTTCCCAGAGTACCTCATCCTATGCCTTTTTATTTTTGTAATTCAGTTTTGCTCACTTCAGCCTTGCCAGTTATTATTCATAATGGATGTGTTTTCTGTTTTTATTAGAAGTAATGTTCTGCTATCTCTGGATCAGTCTGATGAGATTGTTGTTGCAATCTTTATTCCAAAGCCGTTTCATTTTTTTTTCTGGCGGGTATGTGTCTATGTGTGTGTTTCATTTGTTTCTTGCTGTTGCTTGTTGCTATTCATGTTTTGTTTTAGTTCTGTAATTTTCATGCCCTGTTTTCTTTGAACATTTTAATTTTATCTTACTCTTGTTCTCTTAGTTGAAAGTCATTGGGACATGATAATTCTAAAGTTTTTATTACTCATACAAATTAAGTGAAATTCATGATAAAAAATCTTGCATGTGCATAAACACTAGATTTCCATACAAAATATGGAAATCATATTGCCACATAAAATATTTAAAAATAACTCACATAATCTTTCAACTTAAGCAAAACAAGAGCTATTTAAATGCCTCTCTCTATTATACTGTTAGAAAAGCAAAACCGCTAGTCCTTGAGCATAATTGTTTGTGTTTGCTTTTCTTTCTTGCCTTAAAAAACAGTCAACATGTGCTTGAAGACGAGCCTTCCTACTAATGGTTTCATACATGCTGTTTCCAGAAAACAGCTCACTTAAAAATCTAGCAGTGTTACGAAAGTTTCCTGTTATTGTTGCTGTTTTCTGAGCCAGAGTTTGTTTTCACATTGTACACGTATTAGCATAGCACGCTAGTCACTGTTACAGAAGGCATCATCTTGATCAAAGGAAAATTTTCCGCAAAAATTTAGGGCAAGAATGGTAAATAAGAGCTCATATGATTAAAGTTTTGCTAGTTAGGGGCTTGCAGAGGATGCATAATTCACTGGATAAGACGATGAACTGTGTGCTCTCTCTCCTCTTAGTTGATTTCTAGGAAATGGAACATTTTCTGTAACTGCCAGCAGTGACTAGTCCTTTCCTTGCCAGGGAAGAAAGAGCAGTCCCCTCGCTCCCGTGCTGGGAATCTGCCCAGTTACACTGCAGCCGTGGCCTTGAGCCTGGCAGAGCAGGGCTGAGAGAAGTACTCAGCTGCCAGCAGTGTTTAGGGTGTGCTCTTAAATATTAACCAGGAAAACTGAGAAGCCAAGAACTTAATGCCCACTGCAAGTACGCTGTACGCAGCATGAAAATTGAGGTGCTTAGTCCCTGGCCGAGTAATGCTGCTACTCCAGGCATTTTGCATTGTTTCTTGTTTTAATCCTCTTGGCTGTGCTTCCTACCTACTTTTTTTCCAAGGGTGGCTCTCCAGGATGCTGTCAGTTGTGTACATGTGGTACAAATCTGTTAAAATAGACTCCACAATGCCTTGATATTTCTCTCCTCTCTTTAGAAGTTTTTCTGGGTGTATATTAAATGGTTTCCTGTTTGCTTTTCTTTCAGCTCTGCTTGGCAGCCTATAGCATCTCTTCTTTCAAAAAGAAAATAACTAAGTCAGAGTTACTTTTTTTTGCTTTTTGGTGGGTTTTATTTTTGTCACTGCACTAAAGATATTCCATGTGACTCGATAACATCTAAACCAATGTATTTTAAATTCACTTTCTGTTTGACCTCTTCCTAAAAAGCTTATGCTGTTTACTACCTTGTGTTGTATGATATGCCATAAACATGTCACTCTTCAGTTATATTGATCCTGCTGCCTGAGCTGGTAACAAAAGTAGTTAATCCAAACAGCTGCCACTGCTACTTGCCTTTTGTTCCCAAAAAAATTAATCACAGTTTTAAGGAGTTCATGAAAAAAAGGTACCTTTTAAAATGTTTATTCTTTGCTTACTGTATCTGAAGTTTGCTGAAATCTCTTAATCTGAAAGGGTTTTAATAATGAAGAGGAATGTTTGCTTAGTTTTTTTAATGCAGATTTTTGAGGCAGCAGGAGTGAAATTTCAAGTTTCTTTGTACTTGTTTTTGCATGTATTTTAGTGATTTTCAGCAGTCAAGAGAGAAAGGTGTGGCATTTGGCATTTGTACTCTTAAGCCAGTACTGAACATGGCATGTAATGAGACCTAATGTTTCCTGACAATTCTTGAGTTAGACACACCAGTCATTAAAAATAGCCTGCTGTGTTGTGTTTAGACTAGGGAGTTGTTTCCATGATAGCAGAGACCTTGATTCAGGGCTTGGGCATACGTGTAAGCTACATTGGCGTGCTTAGCATCTGTCTGTGCTGACTGTGAGAGTACTTTTGCCCACAGCATATGGGAGGTAAAGTGGATTAGCTCACACCTCTGAGAGAGGCCAGGCTTTACTTCTTTTTACAGTGGTTTGGCCATTTGCACCAGCTGTGATGACACAAAGTAATTTTTTGTGTGGTGCAGATCAACTCACTCTTATGTCTAGGCTGACCATGTCTTGCTTTTGCTCTCAGGCGTCATTTAAATTCAAGCTATCAACTGGAGAGAGCTGCTGACAGGTATGACATGCAGGTTTGGGAAGACAGCTACCAAAAAGGAACAGTTTTGTCATTGTGATGGAGGCAGTGGAATCTGCATTACGTACTACAGTGTGTAACTTCTCTTTTCCCCCCTCTACCTAGTATAACGCCGATAAAGCAATAGTAGACAGTGGGACCACACTCCTCCGTCTGCCCCAGAAAGTCTTCAGTGCTGTTGTGCAAGCAATAGCTCGCACCTCCCTGGTAAGCTAATGTCATTAAATCTGCTCAAAATGTTGAATTCCTATTTAATGATCACACGATCTTTGAAAGGAGTGTCATGTTTGCTATCTACCTTGTAAGTCATAGGGTTTTAACCTGAGGGCAAGCACTTACTAACTCCTGTTAATAAGTGAGGAATGACTGGTTTTCTGTCATGAAAATGTAAAAGGGAAAGGAAGAGGTGAAAAGGAAAAGGGAGCAGGGAAAAGGGTGGTCTAAGTGCAGACAAGAAGTGTTTGTATGGAAATGCATCAGAAATAGTGCAGAGGAGGAGTATTTTGTTCTAAGCATTTCAGAAACATGGGCATAATCCCTGTTGCTCTGATTCAAAGTATTGAGTGTAAAAATCAGTTCCTTCATTCAAAATGGAGTGTTTATACAGTAGAACCTGCTACTGCAAGCAGTTCCTTTCCAAGTATAATGCTTATTGTTGTATAGAATGGATGCCGTTCATTAGGATTACTCATTTCAATAAAGCTGCTTTTGATCTTCATTATTGAATTATTTATGTTTAAAAGTGTCTTTCTGTGGAAACAGTGGGCTTTAGAAGCAGGGCATGGGGATGGTGGATTTCTCTGAGCGTAGAGTAACTGAAGTAGTATTTTCTGGTTAATAAAAAATATTCATAAATTTTTATTGAATACCGTGAACAGCGCCAAGAAGGTTAAAGATGAAGAATAAATCCTAGATGTTTCAGTGTGAACAACTTTAATATCTTTGTTATGGATTCACAATCAGACAGCAGTAGTCATTGCAAATCACATGAAATGAAGTAACTGGACTATTGGTCGGCTACCCAAAAGACAAGAGTACATGCCTGATCGAGGGCAGAGATTTGGCGTGAAGTGTTCTTTACTGCCTGCAGGTGTCCGGTACCTGAAGTAAATGTACCAGTTATCTTATGTAGCTCAGCTTCCCTGGTTGAAAAGTTCTTCTCTTTGCAAAGCACTTTAGTATTGACTGGAACAATTCCAGTCGATGAGGGGGGTAAATTGAAAGAAGCCTACCCAAGAGCTCTTGTAATGGTATCTTGTGGATAGAGCATCCTCCTGTGAAGTGGGTCACAGTGGTCCACACTCCTCTATGATGGTGGTCAGGACATTTGAACTACGGCCTTTCACATGACAAGTAAACAATCATCTGATCAATAAGGTATTAAAGGGGAATCGCTCACTCACTCTGCTTAATGGTTTTTGTTCTTCCTATTAAAAATGCATAAACTATTCTCTTTCAGAGTTTCTTTTTAATCTCAATGACCTTGCTGCTGTACCCCTTTCCCTCCACACACACCAAAAATTACTTTCACAGCTCTAAACAAAGGAGATAGTCTATTAAGTAAGAAAGTAGTTACAAGAGGTAAGGATAAGATTCCAGCTGTGTAGGAGCAATGTCAGGAAAATGGGTATTTTCAGCAATTGTACCATGGCATCACAACCGTACTCTTAACACTCTGTGCTTCTGGCAGGCTATGTACTGCTGAAACATAAAATCATCTGCTGTAGTCAGACATGCTTCTCTGACCACAGGTGAACCAGATTAACAAGTCCCTGCTCCTAGCAGCTTGTTATGAGCTTCCCTGTAAGATGTTACTGCCCCCTCAGGTATGCTGGGATAACTGCATGTGAGACATTCCTTTATTCAAAACCAAGGCTGTGAGCTTTATGCTCTTTAGTTGTGCAGATTGTTTTTTTAAAACCTTACTCAGGCTGAAGTCTTTTAGGGAGCAGAGATAGATGCAGTTCGGTGTTGGCAAATCTGAAGAGTGGTGGTTTTGGCAGATGGGCAAAGATGTGCCACAGAGGGGTGGCAGCTACTACACGTCACTGAGCTGAAGTCAGAACAGTATGGCTGCTCCGGGCATTAAAGTAATGCTAAGTTAATAAGTTGGAGAAAGGAAGGCTAAAATAAACCTAAAATCTTTATTTTAATAACCTTTTAGATATAACACAGCCAAATCCCCCAATGCATTTCTTCAGCATACAGAAGTGAGACAAAGAAATGCAATGTAATAAGCAGTCTTTCTGGGAAATGAAGGTAGGGGCTTAAAAACACAGCATTTTATAGACTTCTCAGTCCAGCCTGTGTGCTATCTTGCAGTTTTCCTCAGATCACAAGCTCTGCTTTCCAAGAGAAAATGGAAAGAGAGGAGAACTCTCTTTTTCAGCAGGTCTGGCCTGGGACTTAGCTGTGAGGGGCTGAGCATTCTGTCCCATGCCAAGAAATGTACTTAAGTGTGTGTTGAGAGTTAAGGGCAGTAGTGGTCTGTTTGTGATGGTAAGTCTCATTGTGTGTTTACATGAGTGTACACTTGTTGGCTCAAAAACAGAAATGAGCACCTGGAAGTATTAAATTTCTAATACTGTGCAGCCCTAACAAGTATTTCATTGGCAGGTATGTGGGTGCGTGTGAATACTTGTCACCTGTAAAATGCCATATAACTAATGTATGAGCTAATGTTTACAAACTAATCAATATCACAGATAAATACAAATTAGGGGAGTGGAGAGGCTGCATTGCGTTTTTATTCTTCACCTAAACAGGAGGCTTTGGCCATGCAGTGTCAGAACAAGATGCTGTCTTGGATGTTACTTCATGTGGGAATAAGGACCAGCACAAAGTAATGCACTCAAATAAGGAGAGTTTTTCCTCTGATATGGCAGCAGATCAGCTTCAGGGAGCATCAACATTAGACAAGATGTTTGTCTTAGGCAAACAAGCTCTGTAGGGGTTTGCATTTTGCTTTGTTAGTGCCATAGACATATTAAAGAGGTACTGCTAATCAGTCTTACTTCCAAAAGCATGTCAAGTTGTATGGGTAGTGAGTGACACGGAGGGACGTGTTTCATTCCATTGACTCCAGTAGACCTTGACTCCCTTGGATGCCAGGAGATTTTTGGCTTAGGCCTTGGCTTCAAAACCCTGAAGTTGAGTAAGAAGCTGTAGGTATGTGAGGAAGGGAGGTGACTCCATTACATATTCATGTGGTTTGTATTTTGGTTTATGTTTTTAAAAAAAATGTCTGCTGCTTCAAAGCATTGGTGTTTGGTCAGAGCTGTTCAGAGAAGAGGTAAATGGGTAGTAAAAGCCCGTTGATGCTTTGCCTCTTTGCAGTATGGATTGCTCAGGAAGGTCATAACTTCTCCAAGGTTCATTGCAGAAGTGCAAGTAGTAAGATGCAGATGAGAAGGGAAGGGAGAGCTAAACCTGCTTTTGTCTCTTGCTCCTTCCTCCACGTCAGAATGGGTTATGCTACACCTTGATTTGTGTGCTGGGTTCTTGCTTTGATCCTTAAAGAAAAAGCTCTTTGTCAGACTTCTGGTTATGCTTGAATTTCTCCATGGGAATGGAAGAAGTATTGAATAGCAGTACTGATAATTTACAAAAATCTATCAAAACGTATGTAATCTACATGCATCACTTTTTTTTTTAATAGATACAAGAATTTTCTTCTGGTTTCTGGACTGGTTCACAGCTTGCATGCTGGGATAAAACTGAAAGACCCTGGTCTTTATTTCCCAAACTCTCCATTTACCTGAGGGATGAAAACTCCAGTAGGTCGTTTCGGATCTCTGTCCTACCACAGGTCTCAATCTTATTTGTTTATTCTGTTATGCATTTATTTTCACTATTATGAAGTACATGCTCTTAAAAATAGGAGCTGTTTTTGGCAGTAATAGAGAACTGGTTTATTGCATGCAAGGGAAATGTTTTTAAATGAAATTTTAAAAAATCAAATTTTAAGTAGGGAAAATTGCAAACTAGTCAAACCTAAAACCAAAAAAGGAAAACATAGCTTCTTTCTGAGTGCAGTCCCTGTATTTTGGAATGATCTTTTCAAATTGTCAGGAAAAAGAGGCAAGTTTGTGTTTTGTTTTCATGAGCTTTAGATGTCAATACAGCAGAGTGTCTCTGCTCATTTTGATCTTCTTGTTTTGGGAAGCAAATTGATTTGTTTTTCATGGCATTCTGAGTTGGAGCACTTCTTCTGAATATGACAGTCTTGGCAATGAGCCTATGTGATCTCCACCAGTTTGTGTAACTTGGTTGGTTTATCTTTTATTAATATTCCATCCCAGCTTTCAGAATATAATGTGACACTTTAATTTTTCCCCTGTGGCTTTGTGTAGGTTGCAATACAGGGTAGTATCCTCTAACATTACTAATACGGTCTTTTACCTCAAGGGATGGTCAGGAGCAAAGGGGAGAATGAACCTATTAAGTACATTTTAAACTTGAAATGTAGTATAGCCTTATGATAAGCTTTTTCTGTATTGATCATGTAGCTTGGCAATCTTTCATCTTCCCTGAGGAGACAAGGGGGTAAAATGTGACTTGAATTTATGAATCTAGAGCCTTGAAGTTGCCACTGAATGCTGTCTGAATCAATTCCATCCTGTTAATTTTTTAAATGATAAAATTCTTCTCTAATTCAAGTTCATATCCCAGGTTCTTTCTCAGCCATTCTTCTTTTGTGGAAAATACAATAAAAAGTGGTTCTCATTAATTTGCTGTTGACCTTCACATAGTGACTGACCATGTTCAAATTTAAGCTTAGAATCCAAAAGCGTTACCTCTTACCTGCATGTAAGCTTTGACCAGTTTTAAGTCATGTACAGAAATCTGTTTATGGACTTTGAGTGCTTAAATATAAAAATCAAAAGGTCTGAACTTCTAAGTACTGTGTAGTGTTGCTTCTTACACTCTGGCTTTTTTTTCTTTTTTTTTAAATAGCTTTACATTCAACCAATCCTTGGAATAGGAGAGAATTTACTGTGCTACCGATTTGGCATCTCTTCTTCCACGAATGCTCTAGTTATTGGTGCTACAGTCATGGAGGGTTTCTATGTAATATTTGACAGAGCCCAGAGGAGAGTGGGCTTTGCAGTGAGTCCATGTGCAGGTAAGAGAAATATTGTTCAGGGCTTGGTGAGTGAGGAAACACCTTTGCCACTTATCTGATGGGGAAAAGCGTGATTACTCATGAAGTGTGAAGAGTATATTTTTGAGCAATCCCAAGATACTCAGATTTCAAGGGGAGAGAAAAAAAAAAAAACCTGAATTGCACATAGCAGTCTTTTGGCATGAAGTAAATCAGCCTCAGCTCTGGGTATCTGAGCTGCGTTCTTCCCTCTGAGAGAAGATCTTCTTTCTGAGACATCTGTCTGTGCAGTTTCACCAACAGATACTTGTCCCAGTTTTTAATGCAGCTTCGTTTTCATGTAGTTCCTGTTCTAATTTTCAGATAAATGGATTCTTCAACTAACTTGCTAAGTGCAGTGAAGTGCCTTACTCATGCTTTTCTCTTAACATAAACTGTGCCTCTTCAAGTCTCTCAGAAATACTCAAAGAACGAGCTACAATGAAAATGGAACTCAAATTAAGACTTGTGGTGTTTGTGTTGATTCTAAACAAATAGTTTTTTCAGTGTAAGTAGAAAGCCATTAATTTTTTAATTAGCTGCTGAGAAATTGTGAAAAAACCTCCATAATTTTTGGCTGATTTTACAGAGCTGGTTAACTTCCTTGCTTTTTCATGTTTCCTCTGACCTCACCCCAGGTAGCTAAAAACAAATTTTGGGGTTTCCTCCCCTGATTGATGAGATATTGCTTTGGCACCACAAGAACATACAAATGAGAGAGGAGGGAAAGGATATGCACCCATATGCAAATCTCTGTCCTAAAGAGAAGTGGTCTATGCCCTGCAAAACACTGTATCATGTGAGATTTGCATGAGAAAATGACTGTGACTGACAGTGCTTCTTTAATCTCCAGTATTTATATTAGAGAGGGTAAGGGCAGTAACTACTTGAGTGCTTAATGCAACCAGGTAATTGAGGGGAAAAAAGAGGGATACTAGCTAGCTGAGTTGTAGCTCCAGGCCATTTTAAAAGCCTTTTTTTTTTTAATCTCTCCATTGTTAATGGGTTTGAAATTGTCATCTTTGAGCTTGCTACGAAAGAAAATCTGGGTATTGATGTGGGTTGCTTAATGAAGACCTCTATGAGGTACCATGCAGTGATGAAAGACAGATTTTGAGTGCATCTGAAAGGAGAATGTAACTACACAAATACTGCAGATGAGTTTTTCCTGCCTTTCATTCTTCCTCGTGCTTCCTGACTGCAATTTTAGCAAGCATAGAGCTGCTTCCTGTCCCTGCCATGCTGTAGCCATTAATGGAGAGGGGAGAGGGCATTTTGACAGAACGCATTGACCGATACCTGGTCAGCAGGGGACAGGAGCCAGCTGGTGCTCATAAGAACTGCTTTGACAGCCTATCTTGGAAAAAAAGTCAGGGAACCATAATAACACCTTAATGTTAATATTGCTACATAGAAGCATAGTTTGACCATTCCATGTAGTTCTACCAACCTTGTCTAGGAAGGAATTGAGCTTGCTGAATGGAAATGAAATCTGAATTTACATGAGCTTGGACACATGATGATGCCCAGCTGGTGCTAGAAGGCAATTCCTCCTTGTTTCTTTGTCCATATTTCATGCATATGTCTAACTTAGCATCATGGGAACTTCGCTTCGTGAGGAATCGGCTGACACAAGCCACTGACTGAGACAAGATATACTGATTTGTCAGCCTCCACTCACACGGGGCAGATGACATTTTGCTGGATGTGCCAGTTATTCTGAATTCACTTCTTCACAGCTTGTGGTTTCCATATTTAACACTACTTTCATCAGAAAACCACCACTGTGAGTGGTTAGTAGTCAGTGCAGTGTGAGGGATTAAACTGCCTAACTGGCTTCCTGTGGAGGCCAGGCCTGTCCTCCATAGCAACTATATTAATGTAATTTATTTGGAGCTTTTTAGTCTGTTCGTGGGCATAAATTAAGTTGAATTACTGGTGGGATAAATCTTCAGAAACAGAGAATTATGAAAGACCATTTGGTGTGACTTTACAGTGACCTACGCTTTCTTGTTTACAATAGAATGTTAATACTAAATTTAAGCCCCTGTTTTTATAAGTTGTTAAATGTGTATGTGCCGAATACAAAAATGGTGGGAACAGGACTAAAAGTCTTAACTTCATTGAACTCCCAAGTTTCTATTGAGACTTGGCTGGAGATGAGAACTGGCTTATCCCACAATACTCTTTGCACCATTCTTATTCTCCAGGATGCACCAAGTGTGAGGAGAGTTAGATAGATGGCTGCAGGAAGATATTCCATTGTAACAGAAAAATAAACCTGCTTTTTCCTCAGTAAGTTAAACTTTCTAAGAATTATTCTGCCTGTTACTAATTTCAAATTGTTTCAGGTTGCCTGCTGATAATTTCAGCGATAACCTACTCTTTACAGCATGACTAGAAAAGATTTTTTGGATCAGAACCCTTCTTAAGATGTTCAGATCAACTACTAGTTAGTATTAGTGAAGTAACCTAGTGGTACCTCAGCATTGAGCAGAATTATACCCCTAGTATTTTTGTAGTCAGTGAGAAGATCATGGGCGCAAGATTTGGGTATTTTTTAGGAAAGAAATGCACCAAGCACTATAATCGTAAGTGACATCTACACTAAACTATGATGAGACGGAATGCCTCCAAATTTTTGGGCACTAAACTCTGGAGATTGGATGGCATGATGAACAGCAGAGCTTTAGGCCAGAAGGACCTTGGTAACCTAAAGGACTGGGCAGCAGAAGCCTCAAGAGTTTCAGTGAACAGAAGTGGAAAGTTCTGCACCTCAAGCAAAAAACCACCTTACATGGGTTCAGTCTGGGAAGGGACAGACTGAATAGTAGCCCTGCAGAAGAAGAATTGGGGATTATGGTGGGCCCCAAACTGAATGCAAGCCAAGAGTGAGTGCAAGCGAAACTACATAACAAAGGGCAACATCCCCCAGCTACATTCATGAAGGTTCAAGCTGGACATAAGGAATTTCTTCTTCACCAGGAGGGTAGTGCAGCACTGAAACAGGTTGCACAGAGAGATTGTGGGATCTCTATCCTCAGGGCTTTATGAAATTTGTCTGAATAAAGCTACAGCTGGCCTGATCTATTGATGGTGACAGTGCTGTTTCGAGTAGGAGGCAGGACTAGGTAACTTCCAGTGGTCCCTTCCAAGCAGCACTTTACAATTTTATGATAAATTTTATCTAACTTCAGGTTTGCCTCCTTTCCACACAAGATAGTGAGTGAATGTCATGGTTTAACCCCAGCTGGCAACTAAGCACCACACAGCTGCTTGCTTACCACCCCCAACCCCCTCCCCAGTGGGATGGTGGAGAGAATTAGAAGAGTAAAAGTGAGAAAACTCACAGGTTGAGATAAAGACAGTTTAACAGGTAAAGCAAAAGCCATAACTCTGAATATCTCCCCCTTCCTTCTTCTTACCCCTGGTTTATATTGCTGAGCATGACATCCTATGGTATGAAATACCCCTCTGGTCAGTTGCAGTCAGCTATCCCAGTTGTTTCCCCTCACAGCTTCTTGTGCACCCCCAGTCCCACTCACTGGTGAGGTGGGGTGAGAAGCAGAAAAGGCCTTGACTCTGTGTAAGCGCTGCTCAGCAGTAACGAAAACATCCCCATGTTGTCAGCACTGTTTCCAGTCCAAATCCAAAACATAGCCACATGCAAGCTTACCATGAAGAACATTAACTCTATCCCAGCCAAAACCAGAACAGGGAGTGAGAGGTGCTATTTTTGTTCTGTAATCATCAGTAATGAAGAAAATCCCATTTATTCTAGATCAGGAATTTATGGTAGCATCAGATGTTCCAATGAAAATACACCAAAATATCCTAATTCAAGCTAATGTGTAATATCCTAAATGTGTGTGACTGTTAACGTTAAGAGCTTGTTTGAACAATTTAGGCAAATTTCCCGTCTTTTGATTTCCTCTCAGTTTCCCTGTGGGTGGAAGAGAGTGAGGGAAAACTTTTCTTTTTGGAGGAAAGAAAGCAGAGGCTGTGCTGCTGTCAAGCACTCAAAATGATATTTAAAATGTCAGCCACTATGGCAACAGCTTTGTATTGCCTTTTTTAATAGGAGTAATCACTATACTCTAGCCAAATAATGAGTAATTAGGTGCTGTTTATTTTCAAAGTTTTCTCCAAGGTGGAACATTGTGCTGCCATTTTTTTTCCTGTTTCTTCAAAAGACTAAATTCCGAAGTAGTAATACTTATACCTTGCATTTCACATTAGTATTAAATGTAGCTTAGTTTGGTTTTGCTGCAGGACTTCATAGAGACAGATGAAATGGTGTGAGGGGGTGAGATGTCCAGAAGAAACAATTGCATGGTAGACAAAGTGCAATACTGAGACTCTGAACAAAACAGATTTCTACCACAGACCACCTATTACGTTGTCCAAAAAGTAATTGTGTTTTTTTCTGGTTTTTTGGTGTTTGTTTTTTTTCTGGGTTTCTGGTGGTGGTGTTTTGGTTTTTTTCTGGAAAGGCTAATCTTTCATCGGAAACAAAAACTTTATTAAACAACATATTGTCTGTTTTGCTCAATTACCTTTTGCCATCTTTCAGGCAATTTCATGATTCTGCTAAATCCTTTTCTCTTTGAACATGCTTTCAGGAGTCATGTCTAAGATACGTGTAAATAAGATCCTGTTTTCAAGTAGGCAGGATCGCTTACAATTTGGCAAGAGGGTGTCTGTGTGTAAAATGAACAAGAAATTAAGCAGGAAGGTTAAAACTGAGGCCTTCATAAGAAAGACTCAAATGTGTCTTGAAGTATCTGACTAGAGAAGTGAATGACAGCTGTTTGGAAGACTTGTTAAAATGCACAGATGTACTAAGGGCAGGCTCCTAGTTGCCCCAAGCAAGCTAAAAGGTATCCATCCTTCCCTGACCAGGGACCTGCAGATACGAGATCCTCTGAATATTTTGTTGCCCTAGGCAACTCACTTGCTCTGCCTTTACAATACGTGTAGCCCTGTCCACAACTTGGGAACTTTTCAGCGCTTGCCATGGTTACTGTGACAACCATGGGCAGAGTAACCCTTTATAGCAAATACTGGTTTAACAAGCAGGGGTTTGTGATGGTAATGAAGCAAGTCACACAGTCTGTAATGTTACCCACACGGATGGCTCTTCAAAAACAGAGCTGCCACAGCACCCCTTCATTCTTCTTGCTTTAGCTTTGTTATCTGCATTTTTCAAACTGCTTGGTTAGCTTCTCCCTCCCTACCCAACAACACTGCTCCTTCAGGTTCCAACTCCTCACTCAAGACATTGACCTTCCTCTGCACCATTCCCCTTTTCTGCACAGCTGTCAACCAGTTCTCCTGCCTCAGCTCCTCTTCTTTCTGAATTTTCATCTCCACTCACAAGAGTATCTGTGCTGCTTTCCGCCCTGTACCTTGTGCTTAGGATAAAGTCCTTTAAGGTATCTATGAAGCTAATGGTCCTCCATGCTGCTCCCTAAGACCCTGGAAGATAGCAAACACAGAAGATGTAAGGATCATCTGAGGTACTCTTCCAGTTGTTGCAAATGCCAGGAACAAACAAAAACTGCCCAGACCCTGACCTACTCCAATGTAGGTATTGTAGGATTTTTAAGCTTTGTTAAATTGCCATTTCTGAAAGGTTAGTCCAGAGAGAAAAGGTGATCCAGTGGCTTGTGCTTTAGCTTAGGCTGTGGCAGAACTGATTTAAATTCTGCTCTCTCGTTGACAGTCTGTGTAGATGTGGGAGTATCACGGCCTCCTTATGCTTCAAATTCCCATTTTATAAACGTGGAATACTAGTATTTTTACTGCAATGAGAAATGCAATAAAACATTAGTATGCTGACATGTATGACAATGGAGGGAAAGGGATATGTAGGTATCCAGCTAGATCTTTTGTTACGTGCTTTTAAATGGTTTCTATAGACTTAATGTTTTTCTTTTTTATAATTTCTCAGAAGTTGATGGCTCTCCAGTATCCGAGATTGAAGGCCCTTTCACAACAGCAGATGTTGCAAGCAACTGTGTTTCTAGCGTTTCTTTCCATGAACCAGTGTTGTGGATTGCCTCCTATGCTCTCATGAGCCTGTGTGGAATTATCCTCCTTGTACTGATCATCCTGCTGCTTATTCCACCACGGTGTCAGCATCGCTACACTGACAATGACGTAGTCAATGACGAATCCTCCTTAGTGCGTCATCGATGGAAATGAGAAACTTGATCCTGAAACCTGGGACTTAGAATGAAGAACAAAGTACTTTGCCAAGGGGAAGAAGCCAATGCCTCAGTCCTTTCTACGTTCATTACAAATTGCTGTTGGAATCCTACCAAACACCCTGCATCGTAACTTTTTAAGCTTTATTTTCTAACACTGATTTTGAACCAAAGCACTGTTAACCACCTCGTAAGTGCTATGGTACTGGATTTGCTACTGCAGTACAATGAGCCTTTATGCTCTCAATAGTACCTTCTTTTAAAAGAAAAAAAAAAAAAAGGAAAAAACCACACCATGATGTTCTTCCATTGTCTGAACAAAGTTGTCCATCCCTCTTTCACAAAAAAAGGAGCTGTCAGTATTTTCTAACTAATCAAACTCTGACTGTAGAAAAGAAAACAAAAAAAACTTACTAATCTTTCTTACTAATTGCATTAAATGAATACTGCTTTCTGTTTACATCAGTTCATTTTGAAACTGTGCTTATAGTGCAGGGGAGGGAGAATGGTCAGACTTAAGCAGCAGAGAAATCCAAGTGAGGTCAAGAAGAAATGTTGGTTGGTGGGTTTTTTTTCCTCAAGATCACTGCTGCCACTTGAGAGGGTCGCCCTTCCTGAGTGTCATTACAAAATGGTTTGAGGAAGTGAAAACTAGGAAACAAACTTGTTCAGCCTTAGTGTAAAACAAGACTACCTCTCTTAACTTACAAGGATGCTACCACTGGTAAGCGTGTGGCTTAGAACTGGTCTTGAAGCACAAGACGCTCCATACAACCAAATGCAACTCCTTGGCTTCTAAGTAGTGGATTTTATAAAAATTAATACTTAATGACTTTCAACTTTGGTGCACAAAAATAGCCTTTTAGTTTTCGCCCTAATGTGGGGCTTTGTGAAGTTTGTTGGTTTTTTTGAGTTGAGGATGACTGATATTTAGAAAAAGCTGGTAAAGCTAAGATCCGTGTTCTGCCATCTCTTTTGGTATTTCTAGTGAGCATGTAATAAAAAGGAAACAACAAAATGAGAAGGATATTCCCCCCCTTTTTTTTTTTTCTTCTTCTTCTGAGCTCAGCAACCTAGAAGTTCAAGAGAAAAGAATCTGTCTTCATGGACAGGCTGTGAAGTTAAAGTCTTAATGCTGGCTTTTTTTTATCCCAACATGAACAGCAGTTGGAGGTGTTTAGTTTAGCTTCAGTGGTGTGTCAACCAAATGAAAAGCGTGTGTACTGACCGGCTGAAAATAAACATGTGGTAAGACTGAAAACAATAGTGGAAGAGAGCAGGGAAGGATATATTTGACCGGACCTCCATTGTGCTAGCGTACATCTTAATGCTGAGGTCAGAACATGGTATTTTCTTTGCAGATAGGACAATTATTTCTTGTATCTAGTCAGTGGGCGTTGCAGAACCTTCATCACTTTTCTGTAACCCTGGCACAGTGGGTTTGAAAGATAAACAATGCAAGGTTGAGGAGTCTGGTGATAACTATGAGTTATCTGATGGTGGTTTGGGGTTTTTTTTAAAGGAAAAAAAATTCCTTTGCATTTCAGTAGCAGAGCAGTTTGCATATCTCTGTGGGAAACGAGGAAAATAGAAAGGAAGCTTAGCTCTGAATCACCCAATCCCTTGCCTAGAAAATTCTCTGCCTCTAATCTCTGCATATAGCTTTCTGATTCACACTGCCTCTGCATCCAGCTCTGCATGGAATAAGCAAAGATTTCTTTTTTGGGGGAGGGAATGGTGCTTTTACAGAGGCGCACGTAATGTGTGTGAAAATAAAGCACTGTGGTTTTTTAAACTAATTTGTGTATTTCACTTCATAACTGGAATTGCCTTTCTTTCCTTTTTAATTCTTGCACTTTCAGATTGTTTGGCTGAATACAGTAAAATAATTAGTGTTGTGATCCCAGATCTGAAAATTGTTTCTCTTGGAATTAGGAGTTGGAAATAGGAGGAAATTTAGAGTTTGACACCTTCTTCCTCTGCCTCTTAGTTTTTAATGGGAGAAAAATGACAAATTATATGGAATGTAAGAAACTACAGAGCTTAGGTGTTTTCTCCCCATTCTATTTTCATTACATCTCTCAATGTCTTACAATTAGAATTTTTAGTACATGCTACAACAAGAAGTCATCCCCTTGAGTTTTTCTTAAAGCAATAGACTGCTCTGA
>NW_010180771.1:49921-50756 GCF_000695765.1 Mesitornis unicolor
AGTGTGATGTTTCCAAATCTGTGATTTGGTTCCCATATAATCTTCCTGGGTTTGGTTTGACACAGATAAATTCAAAGTTCTATTCCTTCTTCTACAGGATGGTAATATAAGTAATGCTTCTGTCACCTGTTTCAAACAGAAACACAGTGTGAATGCTTCAGTTGATACAGTGGTAGGCAGTGAGCCCTTTTCCAATTCAGAAAGTTAATACTTTTTAAAAATCGAAATGCTTTTTAGAATGTTTCTTAAAATGTTTCTTTGCCGCTTCCTTCTCTCCACACCCTTCCTATCTCCTTACCACAAAGAGTTTTAGGAAGGAATTTATTAGGAAAGGTTCCTAGTACGCTTTCTAATGATATGTGAGATTTCTTCTGAGTTGCTTAACAAAGTCTCTTTAGTGCACTAGATTGCATATAAAAGCCTTTCGGTTTTGCCCTTTCACTTTGGATGTCATTGGTCGAGACATTTTAATAGAACCGCTTGAATTATATGAGCAATAATCAAGTAGCACAAATGAAATAGTAATATATTTTTGAGTTTTCATGGCATCCCTTGCCACTAAAATTTCGCTTATTGTAAAGATGCTGTTAGGGACATCTGTTAGCAGCACAAACTTCATATCAGCTTGTAAATGGATACTTATACTGGCAGATGTTCAGGTGAGTATTGCTTTGTTGCTCTGGCAACAAGAGCAGCAATAGAAACCCTTGAGGGTTCATTTTTAGCCTACAGCACATTAAGAAAAACAATGCTCTTGAGCATTTTTCTATGAAAGATGAAATACAGTGATCGACTATAGTGTTACCAAGTGTGTTTTACTTGTGATCTCTTTCCC
>NW_010180771.1:50787-57122 GCF_000695765.1 Mesitornis unicolor
TGATACATTTTTTTAAAGGAGAGTGCTGTGAGGTTTTTTTATGCTCCTGTTAACTAACTTCAGAAATAAGATTAAACCATACTTTAAAAAAAAAGGGGGGGTGAGAAGGTGGGGCAAAAACCAGAGCTTTGAGTAAAGATGGTGCTGGAAAATATTCTCTATTATGGAAGACAGTATGTTCCACATCACAGGACATTCCTTGCGTACATATTGATATTTCTTGCAGAAACTGTGTTTTCCTAATGTATGTCATATCATGTACCACGAAAATGTCAAAAAGCCTTGTTTCATTGGATGCAGCCTTCTAGATAATTGATGCTATCAGTTCAATCATTAGGGATTTGAAGGTGTGTGATTTGAGTTCAAGTAGTTAAACCTGAGTTCAGGCATGGGAATACGTTAGTTCTATCCTATTGCCTTCACAAGTTTTAGAAATATTATCATGGGCTTTTTGGCTCAATTTAAATGCTGAAGAAAATAGATTAAGAATTTTAATAAGCCTTTTTTTCACATTCTGCAAAAGAAGTTAGGTAGAGAGGACTGTTCTGCTTTTAAGGTGAAAGAGCTTGTATTTAGGATTTATATGTTGGATCAACCTAAACGTGATGTATCAAGGCAACGCACCATTCCAGTTCTCAGCTTTGATGCTGAGAAGGTTAACTAGTGGTAATCACAGACCTATCATTTTCCATATCTCATGTTAACATATATAGCAGTTGCTTAACAACAGTTAGCTTTTTATCAAGATACCTCTCTAAAGTCAAGCTATGGGTGTTCTACCTGGTTACTTGCTGTGCATCGGCTGGCTGTTTCACCAAAGGATGAGCCATTTGTATACTTTCTGATTTTAAATATGAAAAGGCTTATGAGAGTTAGTTAACACAGCATACTCTCAGAGAGAGTATTCCTTAATTTTTCTGATAATCCAGAATGACTGTGTTGCTGATAGTTTCTTTGATTTCTGTAGAGGTTTCCAATGAGGTTGGTTGGTTGTCATATCTTGGACATGAGCTTCGTATATATAAGTAGTAATATGAGCTGCATAATGCAGCAGGCTGATACAATGACTTGTAGAGCTGAAAGTAAAGGAAATTATGGAAAGATAAATAAGTAAGCTATCCTTCACTTCATTAAAAATTGTAAGAGCATAACAGATTGATGCTTTTAAGAAAGGTCTGTACAATTTACCAAGACATTAGTTCCTGTCAAACTTGACTCTCTGATTAATAGATTGTTCATTTCTGACTGCCAAAGTTCTTGCTGCAGTTCAGAGAAGTGAAGACAGATTGGCAATGGAATGCAAGCAATCTTCTGAGCCAGTCAGATTTTCTGGCTTCAGGGGCCTAATTAGACGTTAGGCCAGACTTGTGAGTAATCCAGGGTCCTAGTAATGGCTCCCTGGGAATGTTATCTGAAACATAATTGTTGGCTTCAGCCAAACCCATGGATGAGATGGATCTGTACTGCAAAAGCCGCTGCTACGACTTGCACTAACTGACCGAGGGGCGATGGTGAGCTGAAGCTGGCTGGTGGTGAGATGTGTGAATAATTGAGTCTTCTACCAGACCTCCAGATCAAGGCTGAGGCACCTTAGTAGAGCAGAATGGGACAGTGACTGCAGTTGCTGACAAGCTGCTGTAATGTCACTCGGTCACCTGGCTTCTTTGATAAGGATTCACTTGCCTGAGTATTTTGAAAGCCAGTGTACTCTAAGGTGCCTATCACTGCTACTGGGAATCGTCTGCTTACAGGTGAATAAGGGGCATGATCATCTTTAAGCAGAATCATCGGCCAGTTACTGAATATTCCCCTCTCCATATAACAAAGTGCATGGTGGTATGTCTCACCTCTAGCAATAGTCTGTTTGTAAGCAACAAAACAGGTTATTTTAAAACATGTTGACATTGTTGACTGTACAGTAGTAATATGTTTTACGTTTGCATTTCTTTTCCTCCTTTTCACTGTGTCTAGGCTTTGTCTGTATCTTTGTGATTGAATAGTTTTTTAAATACCGGGTATTTTAGATTGGTCTATGAAGGCACATGCAGAATTTCTTTTAAGTTAGCAAAAGGAAAATACAGAAAGGAATTTTCAGGATTTAAAAGAAGTAGCCCTCAATAAGTATTCTCTTCTTTTTTTTTTCTTTTTTTTAAATTTATGATAATCTCTTTAAATCAATGTATTTTAGTATAGCTGGTGTCCTACTAGTTCACTGGCTGTAAATCTGATTTTTCTGATTGTCTTCTGAACCTCTCATTCCCTCCCCAAAAAAGAAGTTCATAAAAGCTGAAGACCTCTGTATCTAAAATACAGCCTTCGAACAAAAGATATGTTTTTCTTGGTGACCATTCACAGACCTGTTTTAAAGTCATTCGTAAGGCTTTAGAAATTAACTCTAGATTGAAAATACTTGCATTAATATTAGGAGGAGAATTAAAGCCAAAACGTCATCTATGTCAGCGGTCCCTGAATTTGTGTCTGTGTGCGCAAAGAACCCCTTTGTGTATTTGACTACATTTCTTAGACCTCTTTCGCTTCCCACTTGGAAGCATTTAACCACTTGGTCTTCCTCACTGGTCCTGCACGTTTCCTTTGTCTCCATCCTTGTGAAGTACAGGGGTGGAGAGGAGGACCGCAAGGAGCTGTGAGAGTTGGTGTCATTCCTTAAGCAGGTGACTGCCCCTTCCTTGAAGGCCTTGCCATTTTTTGTCCTACCACCAACTGTAGTGGACCTTTGCTGTGTGTTGGCTCTTGCTGACTGAGACACTTCTGCTTTTTCCAGTTGAGCCACTCAGCTTGCTCTGATTTTACAGCAATATGTACTGAGGCAAAATACTTGAATAAACTACATTGTTTGTAACCATCCTCTCTTTGATGAGGGAAATCTTCACAGAGCCATGCCAAACCTGCAAAGGGTGTGCTTATTCCTGTGTTGTTAGAGAGGACTTTCACAGCTGAATGTTTAAATGCCTATATTTGCTACATAGCTGTTGTCCTTTGGAAAATTCTGGGGAAAGAAATGGACTCAAGAAAATCATGTTGAAGTGGTACTCAAAAGACAACTGACAATTTCTGGATTGCACCAAGGCATGGATTGCTGCAGTACGTCCTGGAAAAAATCACTTTGCTAGCCAATACTCTCTGTGTGCATACACTATACAAGGTTGAGTGGTTTAAATAAGATTTACCTGAAACAAGCAGTTCACTTTTTTTAATTGAAAATTTTATATGGAGATACAGAAATCTTTTAAGACTTGAACACTACATCAACTGTTATTTGATAGTTATTTAGGAAGCATGGAAATTATTTCATCTTTAAGGAAATTATTCCATCTTACAGAGGCATTTCTTCACCTGTTTGTTTTTTTTTTATTAGATGAGATGTAACATTGACTGAAAGGAAAATGGGATCAAAACTTTGAAAAAGGGGTATAATCTTTTTAATTCAGTCTTCAGGTGATGTTAGGATGTCTATCCCACTTACTGTTAAGCCTCGTTACTGAATTTTCCAAAAGTTGATATTTTGTACTTTGAGGTCTTTCCATTTTCAGATGAACGCTATGTAAAAAATCAAATTTTCTGCTGCTCAAAATAAATGATTAATTCTTTCAACCTATTCTGTGTGTCTTTTTAAATCCTGTTAAGATGAACTTCAAAGCCAATAAATTATATCCATCCAAATTCTTCCTAGGACTTTGTGACTTCCAATTCTAACTTCTGGCTTCAGCTCTGAAAAGAAAGCAGAACTGCTTTAGATGTCATCTGAACCCTGCAGGGAGGGGAGGAGGCAGGCAAGTTTAGCTCCAAGGTGCATTTTCCTGCTTATGCCCAAATAACTGAGACGTTCTTGCTGCAACTTTTTTGCCAGTTTATTTCAGTTTTGGACAGAAATCAGGCACAGAAAACACTGAGCAGATGAAGCTTCTAATCATCTGGAATGGATTCCAGTAATATTCTGGACTGCTGCTGTCTACTGCCCTAAACTATAAATCAGGAAGTCATACAAATTGATTGCCCCTGTCCTAAGACAGCCACCCAGCCAGGCAGTGTTTCACCTCTGGAGAGCCCGGAGGGTGGTTGGTGTGTTCTGTGTTTTGTACCCCGGGAGGTGGCGCACATGGCTCGTTACTCAAATATGAGAGTTTTGAGCCCTTTCGCAGCAAATTCTGCTGTCTTGCTTTAATTCTATTCAAATTTGCTCTTTTAAAAATATCCTACCCAAAAGAGTCCTGATAATTTAGTACTACCACTCTTCCTTCTCCCTAAAGCTTCTTTTTTTTAAAGTCCATTATTTTTTAAGCCCTGAACTTATATCTTTAAGGGCAGCATGGTGTATGCACGTTGATAAACTTAGGGAATTGGTCAAGCAGGACAGATTAGCACTAACTGTTTAATATCCTGCTTTTATTTCACATTTTAGAAAGCTGGTTGGTTTTGCTTATTACTGTCCTGATATTCAGCAAAGCCTACCTATTTTTACACAGCTCTGCCCACAGAGGTACTGTTCAAGTTTTCAAATTTTCTCTTGTGTTTAAACTTTTCTGCTTCTGAAATCACCATCATCTTCAGTGCACCCTCTGTGCTTCAGGTTTATTGAATCTAAAACCACCTGTTCATTCACACTTCTCTTGCTCATCTTCCCCATTAAAGCTGGCTCATCTAGACAAAACACAATTTAAGTTTGTGTATGAAACACAAAAGTAAGAATTTATTGCAAGAATACATCTCTTTTAGTAAACACAGTATAGTGAAGGTTTACAGTTCAAGTGCTTGATGTAGTTTTTCAGGAGAACGTATAATTCTGATGGCCACATAAACTGTAAATACCAACTATTCTTCCCTTTCTGCACCAAAACAAACTCATTTTGAAGATAAATGGTTTGGAATTTTTTTGCCATTCAGAGGCTTACAAGAAACACCTGCCTATACCTTGACTCATCATTTGCTTTTCTGAGAAATTCAATAGCCTTTCCTTAAGAAATACAGGTTGTTGTAAAGATAAGAATCTGTGCTGCCAGTGTATATGTAAATATTAGCATATTAGATTTTTATAGTTGTTACCTAGATAAAACTACTTTTTATTAATAAACACGGTATTGTGTTAGTCAACTTATTTATTCCCTTTCACTGACTAACTTGTACCATCTTTTTCCCACACCATTCTGTAATATCAACCCGCTGTGACTGCCCATGTCTGTTGCCATCCTGGCCCACTGGTAAGGTGATACCTTCCTTCTCTCTTCCCTCTTTCTAGAAGCCAAGTCTGAAAGAAATCCAGCTTTCCCACTGAGTGTGCGGATTGGGCTTCAAAAGTGGATTTACTGTGGGTTTTTTTTTAATTTTACAACTCCAGTATCATTTTTGGATTACCTGAGCCCATCATGGTGGTGTCGGCCTGTTGAGAAACCCAGTGTTGGCAGAATGGGTCAGGGAATTGCTCCAGGACACACCACAGGATGTAATCAAGCTACAAGTGCTTTGGGATTGCTGATAGCAGGGACCTTGCCAATCCAGCTCCCTCTGGTAAATCTCTACTTGACCAAGTGAGCTTACAGAACTGTTTACATCCAGTCTTGGCTGTAGACCATGTGGGATTGCACAAGGTCTGCTCATAGGGACCTGTAGGCCTAATGACTGTGCTGACAGCAGCATTTCAAGAAAACAAACAGAAATCCTGTAGGATTGCGCTAAGTCATACCAAAGTATCCAGCATTTAACAGAAGGATATTTCTCCCTCTCTCATTTTGCTTTTCTCCCTACCTTTGCCTTCCTCTTCTGAAAGGTTTGGGCCGCTGTGTATTAAAGATGACTAGATTTGGGCCCATAATGTATTAAGCAATTGCTGCTAATTTTGAGGAAACTTGGCTGGTCAACATCTTCCATCTGCATGAAGTGCAATTGAATGTATTTTCCTTGAGTATCTCTAGATTAACAAAGCATAAGAAAAATGCACAAATATGCCCCACCTTTGTGTTGTTTAGCAGGCCAGCAGTGTCCTGGGAGCTAGACTCTCTAGCTTTACAGGTTTCCTAGCTTTTATAAACTGAAATTAATCATTGCTTGCTTTTTCCTCTTGTGATATGATCCATTTTTGCATATCTGAGGGGAATCTCTCTTGTTCTAAGTATTTGCTCCTGGGTTTTATGGAGTTGATTAAGGTATACCAGGGAAAAAAAAGAATTTGTATTAAAATATATACATTTAAATCCCTATTTCTCCACATTGCTTTTCATCCTACTACAGTTCAGGATGCTGAGGTTCTACCTGAATTATGGGCACAGGCACACAGTGAAGCATGGCTGAGTTCACACACACAGAATCACACACAGAATCGC
>NW_010180772.1:0-473 GCF_000695765.1 Mesitornis unicolor
GTAGAGCACGTTTTTAATATTTGGTCCTGTTTGGACTGGACCAAGGGCAACTTCATGTGCAATCTCTCTTTTAATTTGTTCAAAGACCTGTTGTTGTTCAGGGCCCCAAATAAAAGAGTTTTTCTTACGAGTCACTTCATAGAGAGAATTCACAATCTGACTGTAGCCTGGAATATGCGTTTTTCAGAAACCTACAGTACCTAAGAAGGCTCGTGTTTCCTGTTTGTTAGTTGGTGGGGACATAGCTGATATTCTGTTAATAATGTCCATGGGGATCTGGCGACGGCCGTCTTGCCATTTAATTCCTAAGAACTGGATATCTCGTGCAGGTCCCTTGACCTTGCTTCTTTTTGTAGCAAAGCCAGCTTTCTAAAGAATCTCAATTATCTTCTTACCTTTCTTGAAAACTTCTTCAGCTGTGTTACCCCACACAGTGATGTCGTCGATATATTGCAGATGATCTGGAGCTCCAC
>NW_010180773.1:0-4030 GCF_000695765.1 Mesitornis unicolor
ATTATTATTATTATTATTATTATTATTAGGCAGTGTCCATATTTACTGAAACATAAATATTGAATTATCTTTCATTATTTAAGAAGCTTATTTGCTTTTCTTAACTTTTTAAAATTAATCCCAGCAACAAGACTTCTAGACTAGGAACACAAAAATCAAGCCAAGACATCTATGGTGGAGGCATTCAAATGTATCGCTCATTTCTTCTCGATAAGTTATACACATTTTGAGATCTCATGTGATATTAACTATCTTCACAGATGTTGAACAATCTGATGATGTGTGGCCAGAGCAGAATCATGTTCTAGCAGGCAAAAAGTATTTTACAAGAGGAAAATGTAGCATGACTTAAGAAAGTAAGAGAATGCTGTTGGCTCACATTACTAGATAATATACACCTAAAAATCAATAAAAGCTTAAAAAAATAAAAAAATTAAGGACATTTTCACATAAGAATTTTTACTTTGGTCAGTTGGGAGAACTTTACCGGGAAAGGCACATTTTGTCTAGGGTGAAGTTTGTCATGCATGTTTAAAATAATCAAGGGCCCAGCCCTGAAACAGGTGAAAGCAGTGGAAGAATGAGCACTGGAGGCAAGCATCTTAAACAAGAGATTTCCAAGAGATTCTAGAAGCTCCATTCTTTAACAATATGCCTTGCAACTGTTATCTCATTTCTCAACCTAGTTAGGGATGTCTTCTACTTTGAAAGCACTATTCAACTTCCAGCAATTCTGGTTATGTAAAAAAAAAATATCAATTTGATATATTATCTATTTCTTAATCTTTTTGAACCAAGAAAAAAGGTTATCCTGTGAAGCAATTTCCCCTGGGGAAAGAGGAAATCAGGTGAGAAAATACTTTATATGACCTTGCAGTATTGAGCTGCCAAATCTCAATGCTGGAGATTTCTGTACATAAAAAGGTATGCCTGGTCTGTACGGAGACCAGTGATGTGCACTGCAGGATGAAGGATTAAAAGCCACAGGGATATCACTGGAATAGAAGTAGGCATGAGAAAGCTATATTTGGGTAAGTTAGGAGGATAAAGAATGATATTTTTTTTAGCTGAACTCTTAAAAAACTTCCATAGTAGTGTTATTTGCAAAATAGGTTTCCTAATAAAATTAAAGTTATACATTAGCTCAACATAGAAGAGATTTCTATAATAAAAGTTAGTTTAGTAAAAGTAGTTTATAAAAAGTGCTGTGATGCTAAGCAAAAAACACCATCAGCAAGGCAAAACCGTAAGCCTGGCAACACAAAACAAAGGCTGTCTCATCACATGCTTTTAGTCCTGACACCTGCTGTACTCCACTGGCATAATCATGTACACAGGAAAACAGATTGCTTGCAGTTGCTAGTTTCAAAAATTTCACTAGGGAGTTACTTGTTTCTATAATCCGTAGAGTATGTTATCACATTAGTTGTCCTATACCAAATGTTTGGATTTAATGATATTAAAGGTGAATTTTAAAAATATTTTAAAATGTATTAATTTATATGACTATAGTTTCTACACAATAGCACTGTATATTGATAATTACTATTATATATTTTCTTATTTTTCACTAGAATATGCACACTAGGATTCTAGTCAGTAAAAAAACCCAAAAGATAGATTTGGATAAAATGGGAACTTTAAAGGATCATGGGTAATAAAAACACTTAAAATTTCCTTACCAGATTTTTCTTGCTTCATTCTCATGAAGAATATGGACTAATGCTGAGAGCTGGCATCTTGCTGGTTTCAGACCATGTTTCGGCATCCTCCAGATAGAACCAGAG
This sequence comes from Mesitornis unicolor, assembly GCF_000695765.1. Taxonomy (NCBI): domain Eukaryota; kingdom Metazoa; phylum Chordata; class Aves; order Mesitornithiformes; family Mesitornithidae; genus Mesitornis; species Mesitornis unicolor. The sequence goes on from NW_010180773.1 coordinate 1,788, forward strand.
CACTCCAGGACCAAAGGACAGGTACAAGTTCAGTGACACACCACTGTGGACTCTGTATGCTACATTCAGCCAAAGCAGGAAAAATATATAGCTGAGAGTATGAGCAAGTCCCTGCCTAAAATTTCAAGCATAAACTGGAACAGGCCAAGTGAAAAGGAGAAGGCTCTATCAGAGAGGGGGGCTGCTGTGCTAGTCTAAAGAGGGCAAGTACAAAGCAGCAGAGTTAAAAATTTAGGGGCTGAAAAGACTTTTTGTTTGTTTGGGTTTTATATTCCTTACCCTGTAACTACTGAGTTTATGACACATTGCTTGAAAGCACCCAGCACTTCTCTTTGTCAGACAGAAGGCTGGACTAGGCAAAGAGCTGTTGCAAACCAACCTGGCAATTCTCACCCCATCATACTTTTTATGTATACATACAAATTCCTTGAGCAATTCCCCTATTTTGTACTTTGACAGATCCATCACCTAGAGCAATGCTGAGCTTTGTTTTAGGGGATCTGCTTGTTGTATGACAAGGAAAGGGTTTAGATGACCTGGGCAAGTGTGCCATCAGGGCAAGCCTCTCTGTTCTCTGTCCAACAGCATCTGGTTGGTGGAGCAGCAAGGAATCTGTGTCATTCTGCTGTATATGAAGGAGATACAGGTTTACAGTTTGTGAGAGTGGGTAGGGGAATGGGTGGGAAAAGAATAGGCGCTCTGAATTTCTTGGCATGTAATTTTTTAAAAGATATTACATTCTACAAAAGAGATTGCTCAGTGCAAGATGTAGTGATTTTCTTATTAGCTTTATATACTGTGCAGGTTTGATATGAATCTTAATAATTCTTAATTGCAAAAACTGCTTAGGGAGTCTTGAATAATAGCTTCTGTGGAAATACACATAATTAGTCATAGATACACTCAATTAAAATAACTATCACTGGTTTATCACTTGCAACAGTGCCAGAAAGCCCCAAGCAGAGACTGTGGCTTGTACTGAGGTGGTCTGTCTCCTTTTAGGAGACAGGGTGTCAGGAGCCAGCACTCCTTTTTTCAATTAATGGATCCAGTGAAAAAGGTGGAAATTATTACAGAGGTAGGAAGTGACTCATTCGAAAGAGATCTGCAGGTGAGCTGCCACATTAGACCCAAAGACCAAGCAGGGTAAAGAAGAGAGTATCGTACTCAAAGAAGCATAATTTAAAAAAAAACCTCCAAGTCTCCAGGACTAGGCATCTGCAAGAAACACGAGCAATGGTTTCTTTTTCTGTTTTACTCAAGTTTTATTCTGAAGAATAATATTGTGCCTCAAAAGAAACTCTCACACTAGATTCTTTCAGGGCTGGGAAAGAAAGCTGATTGCATTTAACATTGATAAGCTTATGCTTTCTAGGGCCTGTAAGGAAAGGTTCTGTAAAAACATAGCAAATAAAGCCCACCTTTTTCCCTCCAATCCCTACCACTTGCACTTACAAAACATTCCTTATATTTGATCTATTGAAGTACCTACACTGTCCAAAACAAACTTCACCAGTTCCAGACAACTGTAAATATCCACTGAAAAAAGAGCAGATTTTTTCAAAACATTAATGCCAAGTTACATCACAGAATATTTAGATAAAAGCCCATTAGTTCTAGACTAAACATATGCCAGCTATATTTTAATCTCAAAATTCATGTCACCAAGTAGAAATGAAGTGGACACTAATTATATGAGGTATTCATTACCTGTAACATTGCAGACTACACATTCTTTTGGACAAGCTAAAGCTATCTACAGCCTAAAATCTAACTCCACAGAAAACTATTTGAAATAGGAATATATATTATAGTTACATACCTGGAAGAAGGGTGTTAGGAAAGGAGGCCATTCACACAAATAACGGTTTGGAGAAAACAAAGACTATTTGATTTCTGCTCTATTATGCATTCTTCCATGCACAAGTATGGGTGCATTCATGAATATGTAAATTTTTGGTATTAGGTTAGATCCCACTGTGATGCTGGCACATAATTAGAAGCTCATCATTAATGATTTATGAGCTGCTGTCATGCTACTGGCATTTAGAAATAAAACTACTGCAAATAACTTTTTATTTATACCTTGCCAGGGTTATGGCTAACAGTAGCCACATTATTGAAGATCTACAAGGAAAACATCAGGTCTTCCTTCTAAAAGGTGATGTTCATAAATTTCAGAGGACATGTACATATTCTACAGGGAAAAAAAGGGCACTAGTGAAGACGTGAAAAATAGAAGG
>NW_010180773.1:4061-12295 GCF_000695765.1 Mesitornis unicolor
AAGAGTTCCTTAGGTTAGTGACGCAATATGACATTGACATAACAGATGTAATTAATAGCAGTAATTCAAATGAAAAATCTGAGTAAAGAAGTCCCAGAAAGAAAAAAAAAGGGAAAAAAACCCTACAACAAATTCTATAAAACCTAAAAAAGATAAAAATAATAATAACAAAAAAATCTTTTTTAGTACTGTCCAAAACACTTCAGATAAAGATTTAGTTTCAGTTAGGTATAGAGTATTTCGTTTCACTCTTAAAGCTTATTAGTTCTTTATCTATACAGATAAAGATTCAGCCTGGGAAAGAAAAGGCTCTGGGGGAACCTATCCATTTGTATCAACACCTGATGGAAGGGAATGAAGAAGACGGAGCCAGTGTGGGTGTTCAAACACCGGCACAGAGAGATTATGAAGTCTCCCTCTGAGGAGATATTCAAAACCTGACTGGACATGGTCCCAGGCAACCTGGTCTAGTTGACCCTGCTTGATCAGGGTGTTGGTCCAGATGATCTCCAGAGGTCTCTTCTAACTTAAATGATTCTGTGATAGGTCCAACTACTGATAAAAGCAAGGCTTGTGAGGAGAGGCCATGTAAGAAAGCTGGAAAACACTTAAGAACCATGGAAACTATATTAAACCTAAGAAGCAGCAACAAAAAACTAACAGTACTTAGTCATACTGCCCTTGGTTTAATTATCATAATTGAATAAATAACAACTATGACACATTAAAATAAAAGAGTAGTTAACATACACAAAACAGATAAGTTATTAGCAGAGAATGAAAACAACTAGCAGTAACAAGTTAATGTTTGCACTGCTCGGTCATCTGGTGATAGAGTTGAGTGAGTTCAGTCTCATTATCACATGTTAATCTATATTGCTGACTTAGCAAGAACATGCAACTGAGATTTTCTGACCTTGTTACTCTTAGACCTAATCTTACATCAGTCTTAAGCAATCAGTGCATTTTAAACTGCAGTGAATTCAACTGTCCCTCTGTGACCTGCATGCAGTCTAGAAGGCTAGCCTTGCCATGTGATTTTCTTTAGGTTTGAAAGCCATCCAGTGCCTGAGAAGCATGCAACTTTTAAAGAGCAATAACACAGTGCTGCTGGTCCAGGTGACCATCTACACTGTGGAATGGCCAATCTAAATTTTATTTTCATCTGCGGCCCATTCTGACAAGATGAACATAAAGGAGCTGTTGAAAGACTTGATCTCTGCCCAACTGTGGTCAAACTGATGTATGGGAGAAAGCTGTCTTGTTTACCACAGATCAGATACAGAGAGAGGAAGTACATGAAGAAATTAAATTATAGAAGGCTGACCTGACCTTCAGCATGATGATGAATGGCTTCCTATTTCACTCAGCCTCTAAGTTTCTGAGAAGAACAAATAACTAATGGCAGAAGATCTCTCTACAAATATGGGAGGAGAGCCAACTGAACGAAAATTCCTATTTATGGATATTTGTACCGAAGTCACTCCTCATTTAGTGCAGAAGATAACTGCTTACAGAGGTTCAATGGGCAGAAGAGACATTTTGAAGCTGACAATAACAACTCTTATCTCTCTGCTTTTAATTTATGTTGAGAAACAAGATTTCCCATAATGAAATTCAAGAGGTGATGTTCTCCATTTTGAGGAATCTGGTTCCAAGGCATGTCCAAGTGTTGGAGACACAAGAAATCACAGTGGACTTTTCCTTCATGATCAGCTGTGTTCATGCTACTGCTGGGTTGTATATGTGTATGTGTATCTATTACCCTGTTTTTTGTTCTTTTTCCTCTCCCCCTTCCACTTTCATGTTAGGCTTAATAATTTATCAACAGGGTGGCGTAGTGTTCAGTTGTTGTAGATCACTGCCAATACTTTGCTGCAGTCATTTATGAATGGTCTGGCAATTAGTTCATGATGTCCATAATTCTACCCTGGCTGATGACAGGCAAGCAAGCCATACTATGCAGGGTATATACAGCAGTTACAAGGAACATTTCTGGGCTCTTAAATTTGTTTGTCTTACTACTAACTCATTACAGTTGTGCCTGACTGAGTTTTGGCCTACACTACACTCTTCAAAACAATTGCCAGGCAGTCTAGAGATCAGTGCAAGGTCCAATAGACTCTTCTGAAGTTCAAGAGATTTTAATAGGACCCAACTGACACACTCTGTGCTAGTTTGTCCCAGATCATAAAAGGGTCCTAGGTATATATCTATGTAATAGCTACAGATGACTAAAATTAATTCAGATTCATATTATATAATCTACCAATCTTATGATACCTGGCACAGGCAACATTGTTTACAGAGCTTCTTCCGGTATGAGGCAAGAGCAGCCGGATAAATCAAAAGTATATTATGTGGCAGCCTAGGGAAAACAGACTAGTTTCTGTCTTCAGCTTGAATCTGGTCTCTGCTTTCTTGCAAGGATGCTCTTTGTCAGGAATATATTGCATTGCCCTTGTGATAACAGGGAGCATGGATGTCAGAAGAGCAGATGTAGAGCCCATATGAAACCATAGCTATGAATGGCTGCTCATTCACTGAATTAGGAGAACCAAACCATGACAGATATCCTAGCTGGCTAGTTGTGCAAAACCCTGATAGTTGCCTTCTATAAAGTGGAATCATGTATATGTTAGGTGACAGCAATAAATCACAGTTCAGCACAGTTGCAACTTTCTCTGACAGATCAAATCCTGTAGGCCTCAGGAATTTAGCATTGCATGATGAACCAGACTGTGTAGCCCTCAGTAACTGGAGTCCCTGAAGCCCATGAAAATTCACTTCCATGAATACCAGCTGCTTAGACCTTACAGTCCATGAAAACCAAGGCTTATAGCCACTGATAATCAAGGTCTTTCTTTTTCCGGAACACACCATTCTTACACAGATTCCACACAGCTTTTTCTAAAGGGCCATACAATTTTAATTACAATGTGACTCTTGAACCAGCAAACAGAGCAAGGATTTCCTGGCAGCTAAGTCAACATGCATGTATATGACTCAATTTCCAGAGAGAAGTTTTTTTCTTGTTTGGTTTGCAGTAGAGATTTAACTCAAACTTCTTCGGTCTTGAGTTTAAGGATATTCTGCGGTGGACAGTGGGGTGTTTTTTATTACATTCTCTGCTAGAGCTCTTCCACTGTGTATAAACATCTAAGTACAACTGTGTCTTTCAGTAGTAAGGGAGAAAGCTTGAGAGAAAGCTTGGGAGAAAGCTTCAGACAAAGATAGTTGAAGGTTGCCCTCTCATTTGAGCATGTGTACCAAATTCACAATGTTTTTCTACTACAATTTCCCCAATGTTGTACCTGAACCGTACTTCCCTTTGCTACTCTTCTCTGTCTTATCACAAAGAAAGATCCAGTACATCGACTTCAGAGAAGAAAAAAATAATTTTAAGCAGTCTCCAGTGGAAAAAAACACTGAGAAGATTTTAAAAAAGCAAAAAACGAAAAAAGAAGGAAAACTCAGTGAAGTAATAAGAAGCATCTCACTGCAATCAATTCCAAAGGGAAAAAAAAGATAAGCATATCTGATTGCTCTTTAAAGCATCAAAAATGTGAATACAAGAGCAAATATAGTTCATGTGTAAGTCTTGTGTATAACATCAATTTAGCCAATACCCTACTTAACTTTCTATATTGCCCGTGGAAAGGGATAGTTTGTGATCATATGAGAGGCTGCTCTCCAGACTTTTATAAGTACAGACTGAGGAATGAGAAGCTGTAGAGCAGCCCTACAGAAAGAGGTCTGGAGATTTGGATTGATGTCAAGTTGAATATGAGTTAACAGCATGCTGTGGCAGCCAAAAGAGCCAACAGTATCTTTGGTTGCGGCAAGCACAGCATAGCACCATCTTTTCTGTCTGTTATTAAAAAAGAATCTCTTTGCTTTCTTGGACAGGCAACTATCTTCAATTTTTTACTGATAGAACAGCTCATAGAAAAGCATGAAAATGGGAAGTTAACACACTTAAAATTTGACATGTGCTAGTCCTCTAATCACCTATCCTCACAACACCACAAAACTAACATGCATTACAAAGCATTAAAGGCAACTAATATCTGGGAGGATTTTATCTACACATATCCATATTGAAATACAGTATTTTTTGTGAAGACTAATATACTGGATGGTATATCAATGAGATGGCATCAGGATGGCATCCTTTTTCATCTGGCTGCGGATATTTGGATTGTGTTAATACATCTAACAGCTGTGCATCTAGCCTCAGACTTTCAGATTTTTGAGCACTGGACATAGCTCTTTAACTCTGGTGTGAATTCTGGCAAAATAAAAAATAACCTTATAAAGTAAAGATGGAAGTTTGTCACAGATGCATTCAAGATTCACTTGTCTGACAAACTACATATGACAGATTACCTCTGAAGATCTATCAGTCAGCAATGGAAAGTAGGAACAACTTTGGCAGAATTTCATAGCCCAAATTTAAAGAGCTTCATGGAAAATGTTTTGAATGACAAATTAATAAAATCTACAAGGAAAATTTAAGAACCTGAAAAACTAATTCTGAGTGAAATTTACTACTGACTTGCCCTCTTTGCTTTTCAGGAAAAGATTAATCTACACTCTTGTGTGTAAAACCACTTTGGGAATTAAACCTCAACTGCACCCCTGTGGAATCTTTTTAGTAATTGCAGAAGACAGTAAATGCATAGAAGACAGCAAACAGAGATTCATCTCCTCTTCCCAAAAGGGAAAACTCCAGTATGACAATAGATAAAGAAAGCTCTTTAAAATACAAATTATAGAAGAGACATTAGTACTACTGGAAATAATTGCAAAAATACAGGAAATTTTGGTTACATTTTAACGTCTAAAACACCAGAATATTTTTGTGGTATTTTTCTCTCTCTGAAAATGAAAAATGCAAAACTTGAAACAGGAACATTATCCAAGCCAGAATGATGGTAAGATCTTAATGGACTGAAGAATGGAAGACCCTGAGAAATCCAGACGTTGCATATTTGTTCAGTGCACACTTATCTACTGAGATGAATCCTCCCTGACTAAACAATCTAATGCAGAAAGTATTTGCATTTCAGTTACTATAAGCTTTCAGTCTCCTTCCCAGTGAATTTAAGAACAGGTAGTAGTGGTTCAAGTGGTTCAGGCCCTGTCTGCCTCTTCAAGAAGGCAAAAATCGTCCTAGTAAGTATTTTAGATAATACAAAGTTTTTTAAAAAAACTCAGTGCTCCTGAAAACTAGAAATTAGATTAGTTTTCCAGGATACATCTCCTCTCCAATTCCATTTCTATTTTTTTTTTCTTTTAGAAATCATATTTACATTCCCTATCCATTCATGTCTTAACAGGTGTGTTGATTGCCTCAGTGGTAGCTACAATTCAAATCTCATATCATATGGGACTCTATGTGCCATGTACACTAGTTGAAGGAATATTCTGTTCAAGTATCTTGTGCTCTTTCAGACATCTGGAGCTGTTTCAGACCTAACATCTTTTGGCTGAAGTCAGGCAAATATCACTTGTCTGAGAAGTCTCAGGAATCCAGACTCTTTCAAGAAGTTACAATACAACAAAAATTATTGTACTACCCCACTCAACCCCAGGTAAACATAATAAGATAATTTACTAAATGTTTAAAAACAAAATCTGAAATCACATGGGAAAGGACAAGCAAGATGCCTTCCCTTTAGCTTCCAGCCCCAGATCCTCTATGAGATTCAGTTGTCATATGCTCTTGTAGCCTATAAAGAACTAGTACTATTCCCATATCTCTCAAGGATGTTCTCTATCAGCTTAAGTTTTCTCTTTTGTTAAATAGAAAGATAACTGCTCTCAGGAGCATAGATGGGAGGTACTGCATGTTCTTTTCAATATGTCAGTCAGGGAAAATTTTCTTTATATTTATTACTCAACATTAACAAAAATGTGTGCGAATTACCCGTAAGTCTCCTAAGGTTAATGTCATCTGTAACCAAGAGCATGAAACTAGAGAAACCTATTTATTTACAGATTCTCCACACAATCTAGCTTCCCTAAAACTAAGCTTTTCAGTACTGCATGAATCTCATTTATGATGCAATTAATATTTTTTAATAACTGGTTTCCTCTACCAACAGAATGATGACTTTCCTCCCACAGAAAATCCTAAACAATGAAAATGCTATACTGGAAATGAAACTTCCCTGTGTCTGGTAGGATGCTGTGTTTAATTCATGAAAAAACAAGCAGATAGGCTTGACAATAAAGCTTTGTATTGAGATGTGGTAACTACCTGTCACCTGAAAACATAGAAGTCTTTGAGGTATATAATGATCTTTGAATTGTAAAACAAAAAAAACCAACCTGATTCCCTTTACTTTTGCCAGGCAAGTTTCCAGAGAAAGTCTGCTGTCCCACAAACTCGAGAATGTACACTCATAGTATGTAAAACCCTGAATATCATATTTCTTATAAAATGCTTGGAGGCTTTGCACATTTTAAAGCTAGAAGTCCAGCTAAAGAACTATCTGTTCAGTACTCACCTGAACAGCGATGGACAGTTTGAGAAGAAAGAGGCTCTTAAAAAGGTCAAGATGTCTCCCTACAGTTCTGAGTCAGAATCCCCAGCCCTATGCAAGGGGGTAACTTCAGCCCAACTTCTTCCTGTATAGGTAAGCTCTTGACGTTCTTGGCTACTTAAATCCTTTTTTAAGACTGAAATTTTCCCTCTCACAATTAGGTAATGGAAGACGGTTGAAAATAAAGACACTAACCACACTTGATGCTTGCTTTTGTTAGTACAGAAAGTGCACAGATTAGATAAAATAATGTACAATCTACATATTCTAAGATTCTTCTCCAACCCAGGGGATTTCTTTCTAGCTATATCTTCTGGAATATTGTCCACAATTATAATTGCTCTTATGAAGCCTTATAGTCTTTTTTGCTTATCAGTCTTTGCCAGCTTGCTTTGACTTTGTCTAGTCCTGCAGTGAGAAACAAGTCAGTATGTTCTTCTTTCAATATCTTTTCGTTGTTGTCTTCCTGGGAGTCTCTGCTATTCTTTAGTCTCTGCAGTAACACAGAGAAAACACTAAAGAAATTCTCCTGCTCTAAATTCTAGCCCTGTGAAAGGAACCAAACTACTGTAACCTTCTCTTTATGTATGTAGATCATAAAGAAGATGCTTCAGTGACAATTTCTTCCAAAGACTGACTTTCAGGAGGCAAGCTCAGGTCCTTGTCAGTAGTATAAGATTGTAGGACACATTTGTTTCTGTCTGTATAGACAGCTTTTTCAAGCACTGGAATATGATAATCTATGTTGTGCAATTGTTAGCACAGTCCCTGGTATAGTATTGGCATGGTGCTACTGCTTTTTACTTTAAAATTCCTGGAAACAGTTTGGGAGTTTGCTAATACAGATGTTATTTCACAAGACAAAACAGGCCAAAAATTCATAAGTTGCACAGATTCCTTAAATGTTCACTGTGAGGTTTATTTATTTAATATTTCTTCCACACCATATGGTTTTTCTAGGGTCATAGGGTCATAGGGGGAATATTGGACCATCACTTTGGGTTTTTCAAGAAAAGAAAGGCTAAAACCCAGAAATAATTGCACAACAGAGTTGACATGCCTCAGGATTTGTTTCTGTGTCAGTGCTTCTATACAAACATAGGCACAAACTGATGTGTGTGAGAGAAAAGGAGAACTAATGTGCCCGAACACGTATTCAGGATCCAGATTTTTACTTTATTACTTTAGAAAAAGCAATTTGTTGTTATAAACTTGATTCCTGAAATGTTTACACTGGGGGTGACCATATTCTTCTGTGGTCCTACTGTCAACTATGAATTCAAGACCCAACCACACACATTCAAATATAGAGTTTAGGTCTTATCCTGTATATGAATACATATCTCATCTGCTCAGGTTTTGTTTAGTTGAGATTCCTAGAGTTTGTTACAGAATTAAAACCATATCATGTTATTGCCATATAGTGTCTTCTCTTATATAATGAATTTCTGGACTTTTTAAGAAAATATTATTTGCCTGTTCTTATGCAGATGTATATTAGGACAGATTTATTTTATTTTTCCCTGTCCAATATTACAGCAGCTTCAGTAGTTCAGAGTGGCTTCAGTAGTCTGCAGAAAATGTATTTTCATTTTGAAGTTTTGATTTTTTATAATTTAAGTATACCAAGGGTCATGACACATAAGCACTGTAAAATCAGGGGCACAGCTTCTGAACTGTTCC
>NW_010180773.1:12326-59722 GCF_000695765.1 Mesitornis unicolor
CGATCTGTGGAAAATTATAATGCAAATACATACTGGAAATTTGATTATGAAAGTTACTTTACTCAGTTGTTGTTAAATTGCTTTTTTTGTGGTTTAAAGGTTAAAGAAACAGCACTTTACTTTACTTAAGCATAACATAGAGCAGTCCACTCTTGTATTTCTGTTTATATCTTTTGCTGTTATATAAACACCTCCAGGAACACTGGTTATTGATGAATATTGTTTAGAACATAGATGAGTGAATGTCTTGCTATGAATAATTTATTTAAATCCTCTTCTTATAGCATATCTGTGAGCAGATTGCTGTTCATTCAAATTTATTCAATATTCAGAATTAAAATAGTTCTTAAGAAAGTTGTAAGTTTTATGGACTGAACATGAATTATTTTTACAGAGCATTCACATGTTGGATATTTTGATCAGCAAAAGTACATGGTATTGTTCTTATTTCCTGATTAGATAAACTTCCAAGCAGCTCTTTTGCAAATTTTCACACATGTAAAAGTAAATTTAGATTTCATGTTTTTTTCATAGATGTGACCTTGTATTCCCTGTTTGCAAACATTCTGGCTAGAAAAATTAATTTGTGCTGGCTTTAATAAGAAGGAATAAGGTAAGAAGAAACAAAAATAAAAAATACGACTGACAAGAATCCTCAAAAAAAGACAGTCAAATAAAATACTTTCTATTATCTTCCTTGATCTGATTTATAAGCAGAAAAATATTTTTTTTAATTTCTTTTTCCTTTTCCATAATTTATGGAATAAGGTCTGCAAACTGCCGTTTCTTATTATGAGTCTTCTGTCTCCTCTGTTTATTGAAAGATTGAAACCTGTTTTCTCTATGTTAAGTAATTACATGTCCTTTTTATGACATTTAAAAATCAATGAAGTACACTGTTTAACGGAAATGTCAAAGCATGAATTTTTCATGGACGGATTAATATATAATCTGATTGTTCTGAATATGACTATTTTACAGCCACATGCAACTAACTGAAAGGGAATCTGTACAATGTTACTTATGCATCCACTTCTCAGTATGCTTCTCAAGATCTAAAATGTGTATGACCTGTGCCATGTTCACATTCTGAAAAGAACTGATTTGCTACCTATTTAAAACTCCTGGAGTTCCTAGTCACCCTGTTGTCTGGATTAGGAATGTAAGAATGCATTACAGCTCTTGTACAGCCTGACATTCTTTATCCAAAATGAGATTCCTGTCTAGTTTTGACATATCCATATGGTCAGGTGATCTCCCAGTTACGTGAACTTGTATTCTGAGACACTAATGTACAGCTAAAGAATTTTTATATCAATATGTACATAAAAACATTATATTTAATATTTACTGAATATATTAAATATTATATTTTTATATTAATAATATATCCAGTCGTAATAGCATTAATAATAATATTACTCTAACATCTATAGAACCATCAGATTTAATTTCTAAATTAATCACAAAAATACATATGAAGAGACAATCATTACCTGTGACAAGAGGTTAGATGGAGGCTGAAGGAGACTATAAAGCTATGAAGGTTTTCTTTTTAATATCACTGGGAATCGTGCTATTGGGATATTAGAGCTCCTAAGCCTTCTTTTGTACTTGCAAATTTGCGAAAGGAGGGAAGTTCGACAATGGATAAGAAAGAATAGGAAAGCAGAATGACATGTAAAACATCACAAAATAATTAAGGTCGGAGGTGTTTGCTTTCCATTTCTAGTCCTGTGTATGACCTAATGGATCATAATACACTTGTAAATCTTTCCACACAAATATCTGAGGCAGAAGGAGGAATCCTCAAGACAACTATCCAGAAGGAATTCTATTTCTGTTTGACAGTTTTTGAAGGAAAGCCAATCCCACTTCAGCCTCTCTCATGAATAAATACATAGATATAATCCTTTAAATTTAAATAACACTTTCCATTGAAGTGTCTCCAAATGCTTATCAAACATGAGGTGGTTGCATTGCACAGTGGACTTAGTGATCCTTAAAGAAGCACCACTTGGCTGAAGAAATTTCTCATTGCTCTTCCAGCTTCCACTGAACACAAAGTTGGGAGATCCAATTCAAAGGTTCCTAGACCTTTTTACTAGAACTTGCTAGACCATCTGCCATCCTTTAGCACATGAAATATTCTGTGCTTTCAAATGGGTGGTATGTTGATAAAGTAAATTTTAAGGTAATGTTTTATAGGAAAAGCAGAAGCTTGAAAACTGGTTATAGTAGCCATTTATATGGCATCACTTTGTAACAGTCTTCCTGTTACATAATATGAGAAGTGCAATGTAGTGTCTATGTTTACCCAAACTGTCTGAATTTCTGACTCCCTGACTGTCTCCTTGGCCTATATGTTACTGTCTGATAGTCAATGATAGACAGGGCTTAGTCATCTATGAGTATAACTCATAAACACTTTTGGGTTTTGCAGCAGGTGGAAGTAGTATGTTGATAATATATCTATGGAAAATCTCAGACATTTGTCAAATTAGCTGTTTGGTTAATAGTAACTAAATTGTTACTAACTTCTAATTGGTGAATCCCTTAAGAAAAAAAACCTGGGTTTTTCCCATAAAATATCTCCTACAGAAAAATATTGGACAAAATGTATGAATGGGCTTTACAGTTTTCTCCCGTGATGTATATTTTATACATTGCCTGCATCAAAGGAAGCATAAATGGATATTATTTTTTAATCTTTGTTTTGTTTACAGTCTTGTATTCTTTTGTTAAATAAACACCTAGTTTGTGTTTTCAAAAGACCAATATTCCTTCACATGGCTAAGATAAGTAAGACTTTTTTATTTGCATTTACAGTAATAGAAGTTATTAAATTTATGAACTTGCAAGTATTCAAATGTCAGGAGGGCAATAAATTAACAGTGTTTAAAGTCAGTAGAGATATTGTGTCACTTACTGTGATACTTTCCATAGGATCTCATTTCAGTAGGCTTTGGTGTTGTCCATTATATGCTTATTTATTTGAAAAGTATTTGTGTATTTGAAATACAATTCAAATACTTTATAGAAAAATCTTAATTTGCTAACCAGCTTTTACAATAATAATGAAGCCTACAGCTGGTATCATGCACCACTGAAAAAATAGGGTAGCAATAAATGTTCTTATGGAATGAAATGCATAATAAAAGCTTCACAGTTTAGATTTAGATTTTTGTTCATCTAAATTAATCCAAGAATGGGAGATCTCCACCAAGCTTCCTTTCCAATGGCAATAGTTGCATTCCACACTTCTCTGAGCCAAGGCTACTAAAATATTCTGAGGTTGAATATTTAGAAATTAGAAACAAAGAGTTTCATTAAGTGGAGATAGAACAGAAGCAGGAATCCAACATTAAAATGAGCAGCTAATTGCAGATGGGACATGATCCAGCATAAATGCACATTTTATCTTTTATTTCTGTATAGAAAGAATGTCATAAGTATGGCCAAAGCTCTTACTCCTAAATAATCCTTCTAGATGTGTGAAGTTCTTTCCAGATTCAAGCCTGATAAATTCAGCATCTTGTTTATTCCCCAGGGGAGTAGTTAGGAGGAACAATTAGTTTTCTTAACATCTTAATCCAGTTTTCCTCCTAACACACATATGAGTTCCTGCAGAGAATTTTTATTGGCTTCTCAATTTGCTCATTTAGAGCTTCTTTCATAGGCAATAGTTCAGTGCACAAATCTGTCTGTCAGAAAGAAGGAAATTAGAAAAACAAAATTTCTTGGCCCCAGCTTTTGAATCTTTAAGTCTATAAATGATCTCTTTGATTTCCACCAATAAAAAGGTAACGTCTTCTATGCAAGAGGAAAATTAGATTCTCTGGGTGTGGATTTGTTTTCAGTAAAATGGACGAATACTATACACAATCCCATGGCTTTAAATGTTATGAGCTACTGCAGGGATAGGGAAGTTTCATACCAGGTCTGATGCCGTAGAGATTTTTGCCCCTCCTACATATTTTTTCATACAGGCAGCCCACGTTCTCCATCCCTTTTTCCCATTTGGTTAAGATTTAGCCTTTCATTTCTCAATGTTAGCATCAACTGATCATGTAAAAATAAAGAAAGAAAATCTATGAACTGTCTGACTTGAAAAATGTCCCCCAATAAATGTTACTTAAGGGAGGAATTAAAAAGATCAGCATCAAAACTTAATGTAGAAAATTCTCGCTGAGCTAAGAATTTTGTGAGTACTCACATACTCTCAGCTATGTTGAGGATGGGCCAAATACTATCTCAATGTACCACCACCACTGTTTAATCTTTTCTACACAGCTAAGCAAATGGCTTCTCTTCTAATTTTGAACTCTTCCCAATGTAATTATTTCAACAAAAACGACGATTCAGCCTTTGGAATTTCTTCAGCAAATCCTTTTCTGATATTATTTATTATTACACTTACTGCAGCATATAATCTCAGAGACAAGTATATCCTGATAATGTGATTAGATACTACTACGCAATTGCGTTTATGTGACCGCTTTTTCAAGATCTCTTGCAAGTAAAATGCAAGTCTCAGAAGACTCTTTTAGTAATAAGATGATGCTATTCCTTCACGTATTTCTATTTCCACTTGCTATTAATTTCCTTACATTTCAGCAACTGAGCTACAGTTTTTCTTACTAGATGTGTGCCTTGGTATAGATTCAATAAGATTCTCACAAAATAGTTCAGCTGTACCCAAAACTGAAGTGTAGGGGAAAAAACCCACCTGTTTTCCCTATGTTTAAAGATCATCTAGTGACTATTTCTCGCAATATCAGAAGCACACCAAACATAGGAACACAAAACACCTTTTAACTGGAGATGTAAAGCACATCTTTTTGCTTCCATGGTGAAAAGAAACTCACAGGGCTATAAGCCTTTATAAAAGTCATGAGTCAAATATTATCAGACAGTTATTTTGAGATTGACTTAAAGGTTATGCATGTGCTACACACATTTCTGTCTGAGGCTGGGTAATTTTACCTAAGTCTCTATATAAAGAGGCTGTTCTGAGGGCCATCTCCATAAATATGTGTTTTCTACTCCCTTAGGCTGAAGACAGCACTGAACCTAAGACTAACCTAAGAACTGACAGTTTTCCATCTTGGGCTCAGGACCCAAACACTCAGAATACCGCTTAGTGATGCTAAACTTAGAAGATGTGGCAAAGGCAGCGGCAAGTCTTTGGCAAAGCTTGAACCTTCATTTGGGAGTCTCTGCTGTTCACCATGGTAAGCATAGAATCAGCATTTCATGTTTTCTAAGCCATGTATGGCTCTTTCTTGTGAACTTGGCTTCTTATCTTAGTTTTTCATCTACATAGCTAAATAAATCTGAAAGAACGCTGTTATTGAAGGTCAAATAAAGCAGCCATATGGGTTTTCGGCTTGTATTACAGAGTTACTGTTTCACACAGAGTCAAAAATATGAGTTTTTTTGGGACCTAGTAATTCTGGGGTTCAAAGCAGAAGAGGTCTATTAAGATGTGGAAAAGGAAAATGTCATGCTTAAAAATGCATCTTCTAAATGACTAAAATAACAGACAAACCTCTATCTGTATGTGACCAAGAAGATGAAAAGTACATGATTTGTAAAATTGTTTCCTACTTCTTTATGACTTAGAGATCCCAGGAAGATTTTGTGGTATTAAACCATCAAAAAGACACATCATTCTCAGACTGGCATATGGCTTTGTTTATACACAAAATACCTCAACCATGAAATCCAGGAAAAAGGTACTAGAATTAGTCTGGTCAAACAAAAATTTTATCTGAAAAGTCACACATCAGCAAAGCTAATAGGAGGCTGTGAATGTGAATGTTAATGCCTAAATAGTAACTGTATACTTAACATTTACAGAGCTATTCTGGACATCAAAAATTACATAGAATAGGTAAAAAAGGAGTAAAGAAAAAAAATATCTAAAGATACATCTAAAGATAATCTCTGGTATTAGACAGTTTGAAAAATATTCTTCCATCAAAAGACGAGGGAAGAAAAGATGTTCCTAGGAAAATTGGGATTATTAGACTTACTTGATAATCAATAATTTCTAAAAATCTATGTCAGAAGATGATATTAGTAGTTCATGACAGCTGCTTGGTCTGTTACCATTATTGTCTAATCCGATACTGTTATGGGATTTAATGAGAACATCGTAATTTAGTGAGAAGCAGGAGGGTCTATCCCAGCAAACTCCATCAGGGAATACATGCAATAATGATAACATTAATTAATAGCCTAGAATGGATTTGATACTCTTTAAAAAAAAGATACTGCTCCAGAATAGATTCAACAGTCATTGCTCATGCCTGGGAAACTCGTGAATATACACTGCTATTAGAAATAGGCCTTATGTTTCTATTAGTAGAAATCTACACATAATTAATTTTGAAGAGTTTTATATCAAAAGCCAAGCAAAAGTGGCAACAAAAGTGTAACTGCATTACTCTAACGTAAATGGATCTGAGAACACAGTACTACTTTACCTGCCTAAATCATATGCTTTAATGTTTTCAGCTATCTACTTCTTGTCTTTCCTTAAACATAGGGAGTGTTTTCTGTAGTATTCCAGCTTTTCTGAGTTCAGAGCTAAAATGCTGGTAGGCATTAGCAAATCTTTTCTGGGTCCAATTAGATGCTTGAGATAACAAAACATTAAACAGGTGTTTAATCTCAAAAATTGTTCTCTGCTTTATCCTTTGACATAACTGTCTCATGTTTAACAGCTGACATTGGTGATTATGTGTGCTGGTAATTCAGATCTTAATGGAGCTCCCTGCCAAGCCACCCACAGCAGGAGCTGGCACGAGGCCTGTACTGTAGATGGTTCAGAAATGGCATGTATATGGAATCAAGTAATTCTTGTGGTGAGAATGACAGCTGCTCAGTGTTAGCTGAAGGTGTGGAGAAGAAAGGACTACTTTGCTCTGCCTGACCCTCTTGTGGCAAAATTTATACACGGCATAAATGTGTTCCATACTACTGAAGCCAATTAAACTGTGCCTGTTTATGGTCTGGCTATAATTTGGCTTTTACTTTCAATCTCATGAATAGAGTAACGCAGCTGAGAGCCACTCATTCTTAACCAGATATATATTTTGCTACTGTCTTGCTAATGTACGCTTTGGATTTCTGCCAAAATGCCTATACCAAATTTAATTGGATAAATATTGGAACGAATCTGAGTTTGAATCATAAATTCATTTCTGAGGGAGCATCTTCCAGTACCAGCTTTCCTTTGCAGGTGATCTTTTCTCACAGGTGACAGGGAGCTAGTTATTCTCCATGAATCTTTATTGATAGGCAGAAGCCATCTTCCTGGTCAACTTCTATTTCTTTTCTCAATTCAGGAAAACCTGTTGTCTCTGCCAGCATATTTATTGCTGCTCTTGCAGATATATGAACTATACCAAGCATAACCTGACCACAGATGGCATAAAGCTCACTTTAATCAATCTCTTGCTGTGTTCCTGGAATCAGAACTGGCCTGGCCCCAACTTCATAAGCTTGTTATGTCAATGCCCAGACTGTACAAAACATCGGTTGCACAGGGCACTAATCTCTTTATTTTTGTCCAATGAGCTATAGACCATTTTAACAATGCAGCTTTCACATGAGAAAAATGTTTGTTTGCTGTTCACTGATACTTTTGCTGTTTCAAAAGCCACTAATCTGTCCAGTTTGAATGATTCCAGGGTGTTCATACTCCTCATTTCTTAGCAGGTAAGCAGACTATATAACATGCTTGGATCTTTAAAAACTTTATTAAGTTTATTTTGTGGAAATTCTTTGTTTAGAGATAAATATGAAAGCAGCAGGGATTGGCCTGATAATAAACTAGTCTGGAGAGATATAAGCTGGCTCCCTGTGGCATCTAGTGAGGGACATGCTGGGGCAGCGTTTGCCATCGTCTGGCACCCAGCAGCAGGTGAGCAGCAGGCCTGACTGTTAGTCAGAGAGAGTATTGTGGGTATGAGCCAGAAGAGCAGCTCCCTTAGAGGTCCCTTCTGACCTGCTTTCAGAGGCATGATTGGTAACAAAAAGATGCAACTGAAATTTCACCAATGTTTTGCAACACTGGGTTGTTGCTCTCCATTCAGTTTTGAGTCCTCTGACTATTTTATGTCTTGATAATGGCAAAAATTATGGGTTAATAAGTGGGTTTAAAATGTGATAAACCGAGATTTTTTTCTGGGCAAGAGACAGAAGACTTCTGTCATGATGACTTCATTTCATTTTAATACTGAGTTAGATTTGAACCTGGCCTTAGAAGTAGTTATGGTGAGATCACCATTTCCAAGATGAAAATAAGGATGTCGCACTAGGGTCTGAGATGTGCGAGAAGGAAAATACTCTTTCAGTGCATTGATTTCATTTTCTTAAACAGTTAGTTGATGTTTCCTCAAGGTCTGGAAATTAAAGTAAATCATGGAGAATATAGGATAGTGAGTAGAGATGAAAATCAAACACAAGCCTTAAATGAATGGATCACATTTTTCTGGAAGTTATCCTGTGCCTGTACAACTCACTACATAAGTGATACCACTCTCTGTAGCTCTGTCCTTGGACAGATAGACATTTCTATGAACATAATATGATAAACTAAAAGAGAAAATAACAGTTTACATAGTTTATTAAAAAGCATTCAAACATAAAAGAATATAAATTCAGATACAAAAATCAATAGAACTAGAACAAGCTTAATTTCTACGAAAACCTCTCAGTATACATTAATAGATTGTATGGTGAGGTATATTAAATTCTTAAAATTACTACATGTAATTACTACTATTGAACATGATGATGACACAAAAAGTTGGAAAATACAGCTCTATTGGAACAACATCCTCCTCATCAGGACTCTCACAAAGTCAGTTCAACACAGTTTTCCTGAATGGAACTTCTTTGGAATAATCCTGCAAGTTGCGGAGTGCTCATAACACTACTAAGATGTCACTCTTGAAATAATGGCTTTAAAAATATATTTATTTATTAATTTCCCCATCTGTATGATATGGTTGATAGGATTCAACAACTTTAGTAAGGTACCGAAGCTATCTTTAGATGAAAGCAGTTTGAAATGCAGTCATTCATATTGCACAGTAGATCCTAAAAAGTTCTTTCAGTATCTGTGTAGGGTGGTTAAGGAGGGACAATGCCACCTAATTCTTCCATTCCCAATATGAGGAGTAGTTGTGAACTTTATGTGAGAGCAGCCTTTAAATAGCTTCACATTTTCTCTATAATGTTTTCTAAAGTTCTCTTGACTGTACTTAAAATGTTGCCTTAGAGCATCTTTAACCAGTTACTCTTTTCCTAGGATAATGCAAAAATAATCTAATATGGGTAAAACACAGTCCTATGTATGCTGCATGAAAGCCACAAAACAGCTTAATCTGATGTGAACAGAAAATATGATTGTGGTACAACATAGGGTAAATTTCCACAAATTTCTCAACATCAAAGAGATCCCATCATCTATAGAGTACTCAGAACCTTGTGAGTTTCAAGATTAATTATATCAAAGAGTTATAAAAATCACAGAAATGCTAGTTAAGCAGCCTTTGCAGGTCATCTAATCTAATCTGCTACTTTGACATAGGATATCATCAGTATTTAATTAGGTCAGTTACGGCTTTGCCTAGCTGAACCTTGACAATCTCCAGACATTGAAATTCTATCATCTGTTCCAGCACTGCATTACTCCTCAGTGAATTCTTCACCTAATCTCCAAGCTCAGTATTCCAAGCCTCAGTCTAGGACAGACCAGTCAGACTTCTTGATCCCCAGGAAAATAACAAAAGGAGTCCTATTGTTACACATTCCTAGTGACATAAGGGAGAAAAAGGTAAGTGGAAACAGTCGGCATTGATTTAACAAAGATAAATCATGTTTGACCACCTTGTTTGCTTTCTATGATAAAATAACAAGGTCTGAACGAGATAAGAACAGTGGATATAATTTACCTTGACTTCAGCAAGCCTTTTGATACTGTCTTCCATAATATTCTTGAATTCAATTTAGGACATTACAGTCTTGATGGGTAAAAAGACAGTTGTAGGGTAGTGGGCTCGGAGTGTAGTGGGCTCAGAGGGTAGTGGTTAATGGGTTGTGCTCTAACTGGAAGCTTGTAAAAAGTGCAGGGGTCTGCTCTGGGACCTGTTCTGTTTAACATCATTATTCTTGAAGAGATGACTGAGTGCAGTCTCCTCAGGTTTGCAGATCACACTAAAATGGAAGGAGCAACTGACATGATTGAGAACAGGACTTCCATCCAAGGTGTCCTGGAGAGGCTGAAATAATGGACCAACAGGAACCCCATGAAATTCCACAAGGATAAATGCCAAGTCCTGCATCTTGGAAAGAAGAACCCCTGGAAACTATTTAAGCAGGGGAAAGCCTGGCTGGGGAGCAGGTCTGCTGAAAAAGACCTGGGGGTCTTCACAGACAGCAGGCTGAGCATGAGCCAGCAGTGTGTCCTGGCAGCAAAGAGGGCCAACTGCATCCTAGGTGAAATGAACAGGAGCATAGTAAACAGATATGGGCAAGTTCCACTCTACTCAGCACTCATGAGACCACATCTGGAATATTGCATCCAGTTTTGGGACCCTTAGTATAAAAAAATATTCTGAGCATGTAAATCAAATTCAGAAGAGAGTCACCATGATGGTGCTGGAGCTGGAGCACTTGCCCTGTCAGGGAATGCAGAGGCAGCTGGACTTGTTCACCCTGGAGAAAGGAAAACTTCGAAAAAACCTAATAGCAACCTACCAGTACGAATGGGGAGGTCATCAAGAAGATGGTGTCAGGCTCTTCACAGTAGTGCAAAGTGAGTGGATGAGATACCACATGAATAAATTGAGCCAAGAGAGGCTCAGACTGGGTATAAAGATAAATTTTTATACAATGAGGGCACTCAAATGATAGAACAGGTTGGTCAGGGGAAATGTGCAGTTTCCATCCTTGAAGGTTTTAAGACCAGAATGAGTAAAGCCATGAGCAAACTGGCCTGACCTCACAGTTGACTATGCTTTGAGTGGGAGGTTGGACTAGAGACCTCTTGAGTTTCCTTCCATCCTGAATTTTCTTATTGCCACTTGTTGAAACATTTCCTGAGAAGAGTTTGGCTCAATCATGTTTGTAACTACCCTTCAGGTATTTCCTTGTCCCTTAGACTTCTTTCTGATAGCCCAAAGAAGCTCCCCTAACCTCTTCATATAAGGCGTGTGCCCTGAGCATCTTGCTAGATATCTTTCCTTAAGTTTTCCTTAGAAGCAGAGACACTATTAGAGACAGTAAGCCATATTTGTTTCCCATTGAACTTTTGTCAAATCTATGTAATTACCTTTCATCTGTTCACCTTTCTCAAGGGTGCTCTAGCCCTTCCCACAGTAATGCTCAAGAATAAATTTGCATATATAAGTAATCAGTCAAAAAGCAATGAGATTACTCTAGTGCTTTGGACATATAGATGTGCAAATTTTTCCTAGGCCCAAGCTGAAAAATGAAAACATCTGTAATGCAATATGAATACAAATTCTGTAGAGAACCAAAAAGAAATTCTGTAGAGAAACCAAAAAACCTGTGAAAATAAAGTCTAAACCAAGAAGCTGGAATTCTCTCTCTGTTCAAATTGATGGCAACATTTCACTCACTTCAGTGCAGCCAAGATTTCATCCACTTTTTCTAAAATAATCGTTCTCAGAGATAACCCCTAAATTGCAAGCCTATATTTTGTGCATAATAAATTGTTCCTGATCCTGTCCACTTCTGATTTTGCTGTCTGATAAAGCATAATTGCACATCAGTATACTAATCTTCCTTGTTTTTCTGCTCACAGAAGAAGAAAAAATACAGTCTGCCTTGGCTGGAAAATAGTATACGAAACATGTTCATCGCTTCACCCAGTAAAACATTTCTATGCTAGTGAATCACAAGAGCCCTCAGTGCATCTGTATTTCTCAGGAGTAGTGCTGTATTTCAGGCATTGAAATTAACACCTTGTAAGAAACATTTCAGGGCTTATTGATGTCAGATATGACACATGGATATGATGTGTATTGCAAAGTAATTTCTCTTTCAAGAGAGCACAGAAATCTTTTCTTGGTGCATGTAGAAAAAGTTGCAACTTCAGAAAGACTCTTTTCATTTTCAAGGAATAGACAGAGTAATATCTTAGTGCTGTCATAAAAATGAGTTTGTGCTCTAACTTTAGTGACCCAATATCTTGCAATACCAATATAATTCATCACACTGTCAGAAAGAAAGAACTAAGGAGAAGGGAAATAAAACATCATATCATATTGTAGAGCCAGCATTTGCAGTTGCCAAGGGAGCAAGGTACCCAGCTGATTGGTGTCTAAATATCAGATCATTAAAAATAGTTCATTCAATAACTGTCAATTTAAAGAGATGATTTTTTTAGTCTGATTTTTCTGGATAATGTTGTTTTCACTTCTCTCCATCTATTTTAATAAGGAGTCTTTCAGTTTGGGCACTGGGTGAATTCTGTGAATATTACTTCTTATTTTTGATTAATATCTTTAAATTATTATCTCTTTAGACTAAACTTTGCTGAGATGTAATTTCTGAGCTGATTTAATATAATGGATCATGTTTCCTTTGTTCCTAAGCCATTTAGATTTAGTAGATTTAATCCACTCTTCACTAAAAGAAATTGATGTAGTGTCACATGGGATGTTCATTAAACCAGAGAAAATGGGAACAAGTAGAAGAACTGTATGATAGGTAAGAAACTGACCAATAAAATAGCAAAAAAAAAACTGAAATGAGATTTGTCTTCATAGAAGAAAGTTATTGGTGAAGTTACTAAAAGGTTAGACTTGGGTCTGACTTTATTTAAATATTTCATTAGGGACTTGTCACAAAAGTGTCAATATGATAATGAAATTTATTGATGATACAGAATTTGAAAGCACTTTAAATACAGAATATCATGTGAGGATGGCTGAATGATTCTGAGGACTAGAATAAAACATAAATGAAAATAAAAAACTCAAAATGCAAGACCAGGCATTGCAGACTAGATCTCAAAGTATGCTTAGGGTATAGCCTGCTCTGTTTGCCTTCCATTTTGGTTGTATAAAAGCACACAGACTTTTAAAGGAAAAGCTTACATCTATCTGCTCAAAGGAGAGAGGTAGGTGCCTTGAAGTCCTCATGAGTGAGACCCTATCTGCCTGTTTTATTTGTTTAACCTTGGAAAAATACATCTTTGCACTGGAGATAAATCTTACTACTTCATTGATACCTAAAATGGAGGTATTATCTAGTTACCTCAGTTAAATGAACTGGACTCATCACTAAGAGCATATGGGTTTGACATGTGAGAGCTACCAGAATGGAATTTAAAACACAGAAATAAGCGCCTTGCTCTCTCACGGTGTGCATCATGGCAATCTAGAAATGACATAGTTGAGTGAGGATTCTTCTTAAAGAAGTAGCAAATGCAGAAGTTATGAAGTGAAGCATGTCAAAATCATGTTCCTTTGTATAGCTTAAGCAAAAATCCTCACTGGATTTCCTTTTCAAATTTACAGGCTGAAGATATCATTTAGCACTATAAGGGTTTAGGAGTAGAGTGCTTTCTCCAGTTAATTAGAGATGGGCCAGGATGGACTCAGGTATAACATAAATCCCGAAGAAGTTATAGGGGCTGACGATCCTGAGGTAGGATGTTTTACTCCCACAGATTGCCTATAGAAATTTGTTTAAGTCAGGAAACTAAAACTTTCTTACATTAGGCTCTTATTCCTCTATTCACAAGCATGGGTAGAGGTTTACAAAGTCTGGAAGTGACAGATAAGACTGCACACTGTACTTGCATTTTCCTTATTTTTAAGTTGCAATTGAGACTCAGTCTCACCAAATTTTTATCTTTTTCCTTCCCTTGTGTGTATTAAAATAACAAATGACTGGTTTTCTACAGCAGCAATAACTGCTGAATACAACCTAGCCTAGTTTGTCTCTCTTCTACCACAAACAGCATATTCAATGCTATCTGTAATGTTCATCAAATGCTGTCAAGTGAGTCTTCTCCTGTGTAAGATTACGCAAAATTAAAGGTGGGGGCGGAGGCGGGGGAGGGGGGGGGAGGAATGTAGTTTCAGTTAGTAATATTTTGTTTGCACACCTTCATTGATTATTTAAGTTTCATGTGTTTTGATAATTTTTTATACATTTCTTATGGGTTTAAAAGATTTATTGATGGTTGCGAATTTTGGAACACTAACAAGGACTTTGTTAGTCCCTTAGTTGTTGATAGGTTGGAGACAACTTTGATCCTGTAAGGTAAAACTCCAGTAAGGGCTACTGAGTGCAACTAAGATTAATAAAATTGTGGGTTTGATTTCTCCTTTGTTTAGATAAATTAAGAAATGTTCATGATTTTATGAGTCAAAATTCTGTAAAAAGTACAACATAGTGCAAGTTTTTAAGATGCTTACAGCTGCCAGGCCTTTGTATGCTCTGATATGGCAGGAAACACTTGTGCTTGTGTGCATAGTACTGCACTTCATAGCATGGTTATTCCCAGGTATGTGGATCTCTTGGATAACAAAACTGCACCTTTTCAGAACCTGAGAAAGTAATTTAGGATAGTACTACAGACATATCATCTCTTTTTGAGCTAGTTGGGGGATCAACATAGAAAGGCTCATTTACAGTAAATGCTATCAAACACTCTTGTGTGCCTAAACTCTCACTAGGTCTAGTCCTCTGTCTGTGCCTCAGAGAAGTTCATTACTTATTTCTGTGGCTCAGTCTGTGGTTAGTCCAGCTTTGAATAGAAAAGCACAACCCAGTGGGAATCAATTAACTTAGAATTATTTAATAATAATTTAGTTTCCAAACAACTCATAAGCCCCATTAACTATCCTCAGTGAAAACCTTAAATACTGGAAGGAAACAGTAAATTTCTACATGAACTGCTCTCAAACTATAACCTTAAAATCAGAGTAAAGAAAGCAATGAAGACAAAGCACAAATAAGGCCAAAAACTTCATTGCTGCTGTTCTGTAAACAACAGCTATCTTTTGCGAGAGGTCTTTACATGGTGTATTAGCCACATTAAGACAGTTTTCAATAAAAGTAGGAAGTCACTATGGTTCTGCCAGTTTACATTGACGCTTTTTCAGTATTAGATACATCTTAAGACTTTAAATATCCATTAAAATGATTTGTTTCCTCACATGGCTTTTTCTGCTTAGAGAAAGGTATTAAAAAACCTTCTGCCACCTTGAATTAATGACTAATCCAATGATGTTCATGGAACACCCGGAGAATTAAATATATTTTTAACATTTTAAAATTTGCTTTTAAAAAAACTAACCACATTTTCCTACCTTCTTTTCAACCTTTATTTCCCTCGCAGATAAGCTATATTCCAACCTTCACTTCTTTTTTTCCCCAGGAAATGATTATGTATTACCTTTAAAGGCTCTAAATCTGCACTGTAATGACAGAGTGAAATGGCTATCTCATTCCAATAAAAATATGGCGGTATAATCAGGCTGTAAAGTTGTTAACTCTTCCCTCCTCACTTCACATTATATTACATCTATGAACATATGAACACATCTGTGAATGTGCAAATTTAAAACCTGTAAAATCAAAGTTTAATCTACATATATTTAAAATAAAACTTTCAGCTAACATAAAATATAGAAATGTTTTCCAGAGAGAGAGTTTTCATATGACGAGTCAGGGGATACTTCTCTGTTCTCATGCACTTCAAATTTTTATTACTAGCCAAAATTGTACTAGGAGCAAGAAAAATATAAGTGATGGATACTGCATAAATGCTCTCACATCACAGCATGCAATCAACACCAACAGATGTTTAATTTTTCCTTTAGGATGGAAGTACGTTCATCCTTATTTTGATGAGATTTTACAGGTATGTTGTTAGGTAAGACATCTTTTTAAGAGTATGTATAGTGAGAAGTATCATTATAATCACATCTTGCACACATCAAAGGAATTGAAATTAATCACATGCCCTTTAACCAGTTTATTAATTAGAGCATGTCTTTTAGGAAGACGTTCAGTTTTCAATTCAGTGTGATAAAAATCTACCACAGTTCTTGTTAAACTGTCTCAGTGTTTAATTGACTTCAGTAACTCTTATTTTCAATTATAATACAAGTATCAGTTTCTGGGTTTGGTAAACTATATCTTTAGAATCTCTTCCTACTTTAAGGTTAGGTATTCTATATAGTCTGGAAATTATACTAAAATCCTGAATATCTGTTTGTGAACTATTAAATATTATTTTTATAATGCCAACTAGGATTAAATTTTAATCTCTGATAGATTTCTATAAATAGCATAAACTGAATAGTTTCCTGAATTGATTTATCTTTTGTATGAATATCCAGAAACATATAGAGAACTTTGAAAATATGTACATAAAGTTTTTAAATAAAATAACCAAAAGAAATAGAATTCCTGTTCAAGAACACTGCCTACTTAAAAAAAACCAACAAAAAACAACAAATAAAAAAATCCCAAAGCCAACCAAAGAACCTCCATCATATTTCATACCTGCATACACCAAAAAGAATGATCTCTGTTACCATAGGTTCTTCACAGATAGGGAAGGTATATTTGATCTGAAGCCAAAGTATCATGATTCTCTAGGACTGTATTTTAAAATGTTTTAATGTTGTTTAATATTTCAAATCCACCATATGATATACTTCCCAGTAAAATATATATTTGGTCTACTCCTACAGTACATGGCACCATTTCTTTCATTCATCCTGCATGTCTATGCTGGATAAGTTACGCTTTTCATTTAAGTGAGAGTATTCCATTCAGTAAATTTCCCTGAAAAATACGGATAAACTATGAAATGTGCACTGCCACATTGTCAACTTTCTGGCAGTCTTGCTGAGAGGAGGTTAGAGAAGGTGTTGCCCTTCTAAATGCACTCTCACTGTTTCCCATTAAATTTTCACCTGCCAGTGCTAATTTCCATTTATAATACTGAAGTTCTGACGGTGCCAGTGTGATGGAGGTAAAAGTAAGAAATTTCTTTCAGTTCTCCCCATACAAATTAAGTATAAACTGAAATCTATAAGTAGTGTTAATTAGTAAGTTCTTCCCTTATATACTGCAAAGACAAACTTTGTGAAATTTCACATTGATGTAATTCTGGCAGTGATTTACATGGCTAACCAGACCTAACCTATGTCAAAGTTAAAATCCAGAACACAGATAGTCTATTTAGGACAAAGTGTTTTATCAGTATATTACAGAATATATATATGCTTCCTTAAGTATTGATTATAAAGGATAAATGCAACCTTTCTCACTTAAAAAACAAATCAGAGGAAAATTTGAGATTGTGGTAATGGTATCTTATGCTATATTTAATGAAACAGTTCTTCCCTTTTTGTTTCAACTAACTGCTTAAAGAATCTGCACCAAATTAATGTATTGTTAATCAACTCACATTTGGAAACATCTGCTATAATTCAAGCTATTTATTTTGTTTATTTTCAGAAAGTCTATGTACTATAATAGCTAAGACATTTTAAAAAGTCATAGATGGGACGTAGTGGAAAAATGAAAGTTCTTGCCATCAGTTTGAACAGGTTTGATGTACAGATTTTCTGTTTCAGGATAAAAGGTAGATAATTATTTCTGAAACAGAATGGGAACAAACCTTGTCAGAATTTGTACCAAACATAAATGCTAAAAATATTTTGGTCTTTGAAAGTCTGATTTTGCAAGTATTTGTAGTGTCTAAAAGGATTTGTCAGCTCATGTAACCCGTGTCATAGATGTATTAGGCAAATTAATTTTTTATAGGATGTCACATTCAAGGTCACTCTAGGTCACATTCTTTCTGTCCTTTATATGCTGTCTACGTGCCAGTTCTATGCAGCTGTTCATGGTTTTCTCTCCACAGTTATCTCAGTCTGTTTACCTTAAGTGTAACGCTCTCCATGGGAACATAGGCTATTGCCATTGCTTCTGAGTGATTTGATGGTTGGACTGAAGAATGCTCATCTGTACATCCTCCCCTCAGGTCATTGACTCCTTTGCTATTGAGAGTTGTCTACTTTGCTTGGCATTCTCCTAACTGTGAGAGGGTCTGTCATTTCTCTAGTGAGGTCCAGATGACTTCAGGGAATAAAAATATTTTTCTGGCTCATCAGACTTCGCTTTGTTTCCTGGGAAGATGTTTTGATGGATCCAAAACTAGCAGGTAAGGATCCTTTTCTGTTTGTTTGCCCTTGCCATCAGTTTCTTGGATGTCTTTCCAGGGGATTATGCATGCCTACTGGTACACATTATGTTTTCAGATTTCCAGATGCCACTGAACCACTTGAATTCTCCTGCAATGTGTTTCTCATTTCCTGAATCAATGGCACATAGGTCAGAAATTGTAAAATCTATCTGTAGTTCCCTCATCACAATTTTTACCCTCCAGATAGACACTCTCTCAAAAATTTGGATATTAACCCTCTGTCATCCATATATTTCCTAAACCCTGACCTGATGTTTTCTAGGTTTAGTTGAGAATTTGATGAGTCTTTGTTTGGGCTCTTCTCACTGTTCAAATATATGCCAAATAATCTTGCATACCTACATGTTAGTTTACTTATGTCCAGTGTGAAACATACATTTTTTCTTAGGTCTGCTCCTGAATCTGCAAGGGCTACCTGCACAGTCCCCACAGTAACTGGGCATATTTATGCTTTAAGATCTGTCCATCCATTCGGTATCTTTCCTAGTACTTTAATGAAGTAAGGGAATGGTAGCAAGTAATGAAATCAATATATAGCATTTCAGGGCTATCCTCTAGAAATCTTGTTTGCTCCACCTTGCCAACGGTAGTCAGAGGGAGAATATTCTCAATTAGAAGAATTTTACTTAAGTTTTATTGGTAGTTAACACAAACTTTTGATTAGTGCTGCAAGTACTGAGAAAAAAAAAACAACCACAAGACAAACAAAACACACACAATTAAACACTAACACCTTCCTCCTCTGCTGCCAGTTAACATGATTTCAGTCTTCAAGATGTTTCTACACTGCATTAGCCACCATCCAGGACTCCATATGAACATATACTGGGGCTAGTGATGCTCCTGAACACGTTCCAAGGCTATTTTCAAGGCCATTACTTCTGCAAACTGACTAGAGCCTCCAATTCCTTCGCAGGTGGCAGCTTCTCCCATGGAGAGATTCCAAGTAGCAGCTCACCACCTCCTGATCCCTACTATATTTTTACAAGATCCATCTGCAGACAAACTCCATTGTTTGTTTTCAGCACTCAATTCATCATTTGCTGGGACTTCAACAGCCTGAGGAATTTGGTTTCCTCACATTATTGATTCACTGGCTACAGACTAACAAACACAGCTAATTCCAATCTGGAGTTTAAACCAGTACTTTACTGGGTAAAGGCCAGCACACATTTTTGTCACATAACACTGGTTGCTCTTCCATCAGTGGGTTTTGAATTCTGGAACAAAAAATTCAGGTTAGGTAGTCTAGGGTATAACCATAACTCTGGTTGCAAACTAACATGGTTATCAGGATGCTTAACTGTGATGCAGACAGCAGAGTTGTCTTTCAGTAAGAAAACCAGGTACTCACCTTCTATTCCTGTGTGCTTGCAACTGTTGCAAATCCTTACAATGTTTAAGGTGCTTTTCTTCAAATATCAATTGTCAGAGAGAAGTGTTTTCATTTACATGATGCCTGCAGAGAGAAGTTGAATAACATCTCTTGGGCACAATACATAAGTAACAGGAAGGATGACAATGTAATTACTTTGAAGAAGTAATTTAGAAGCCTAATGTAGAAACCACTACTAGGATAGAGGATGGTGGGATGGGGAGTGTGAGTCATGCATGCATTAAATTTGAAAGTTTTTGTGGTGCTGCCCAAAGTTATTAGGTTACATTGCTCTGTTTAAAGGCTTCTTATATCTCGGAAGTCAAAACACTTTGCAGAAATTTCTGGAAATATTGGCAAGAGGAATTAATTTATACTAGTATATATGAATCTGTGACAGTCTGAAATATCAGGGCATCCTTTCTCAACCAATACCTAGTTTTCTTGTGATGTAGGCATTAATATCCAAAATCAGATTCAAAGTACATCACTTTATCATCCAGCTGGATATTTATTTGCTCTGATGTTGACAGAGGCAAATAAGTGACTGGAGAGGAGGAACAAGATGTCCCGGTGCTCTGGCTTCATTTTCATCATTCTTCCCTTTAATCTGTCCTTCAGAAGATAGTCTGGCACAGACTGCGCTGGGAGGTTGGATCAGGGGAAGTTCTACTTGTACTACAGCTATACCCCTTCCCTTGGGAGGGATAACATTTAGGTTGCCTGTTCAGGCTGTACACTTTGCAAAAGCTATGTCTACAATTATTATTTAGGAAAGTTCCCCATGAGGTCAATACAAATGTCACCCAAATGAGGATGTATAGGACATCCCCCTCCTTTTACCAGACACATTCTACGTTTTCTTACACATCCATTGAAAAGACCGGCTTCTGGCTCATTATCTTGTAAAATACTTCAGAGTATCTTGAATGTGAAAAACAGTGATTTAAACCAGATTTTATTAAATTTAACCTTTGAAAAAAGAACAGAAAAGGAAGCCAAGAAGAGAAGTAAAGTCATCAATACAGGATAACATACCAAAGCACCTTAGTCTTCACTGTTATCCATTTTTTTAATCTGAGCTGATAAGTTTCAGTCTGTGAGGAAACAGTTGACTCATTAAGAGGTGAATTCAGATACAGTTTCTCTGAGGATGTTTTTCTTATTATTTTAACTTAGTTCTTTGAACAGAAAAGGGAAAAAAATCTGAAAGCTGCTTTACCTCTTACTTTCTTATAATAATGTGTATACCTCAGTGAAAATATAAAAGAAAAATTAAAAATTTGTTCAATTTCACTAGTGTAACACAGCTACTTTTCAAGTTTTGAAGAAATCTGTATTTAAAGTGAAATGAACATTTCTTTTAACATGAGCACACAAAACCCTTTCCAAGGAGAATTACCAAAGTCACTTATCATCCAAAAGGACACAGCCAGTGGCTCTAAGTCAGAGCAGCATGCTCAGAAATATTATTTTTGGTATCATTCTGACAGTTCTCTGCTAGCAGTTTAGGCTAATAATATTATTTTATAGTGGACCCAAGGCAGTTCTCTGCCCAAGCAGAGATGTATAACTCGTGATTGAAAAAGACTTTATAAAAAACAGCTACCATTTTTGCCTTCCCTTCAGGTATTAACAGTAAAGGCTAATTGAGAAAGAAAAGGAGTGATTGCTTTCATTCTTTTACTCATCTGTTTGCTTTATATGGTCTCAGGAGTTATATACCTAAGAGTGTAATTATGGAATGGGCCTCATTTACAGGCAGGAGAACTTAAAATTCTTTCAGACTTCAAACACCTTGCTATTAAGCTGACAAAAGTGGTTCTTCTGTGTTTTTGTCTTTAGCATAAATATTTCATATTCCTCCATCTCTCCATAAAGTTGTACGGTATAGAAAGTCTTCTATGATACAGACTGTAGTGAAATCTTCTAATTTAAATCACCATGGATCAGCCTGAATGTCTGATTAGACTGCTGAAATGATTAACTATATGTGTGCGTAGGTGTCTGTCAGTTAACAAGTGAATGTCACCACTATATGTACATTTGTGTGTGTAATATATAATCCAGACACAAAAAAATATTTTAACAGAGAAGTAGAGCCAGTAGCGTGTGTCAGTAAATGAAGAATAAGCAGCATTTTGCAGTTGGCAAACTTTGCTTTTTATCTTTGCATATGATTTTTGTATATATTTTCTTACATTTTAAGAAGTACCAAACAATTTATACTAGTAAAGTGAAGTAAGAAGCTGTCAAAGAATATTACTGTAATAAGTTCTAACGACATCAAGATGTGAAATATCAACCTTTAAAAAATAAAAATATTTTAACCATTGAGATCAGATTTGTTACCATGCCAAACAATTCAGGAACCAGTAAAGCAGCATTGATAGTTATTGTACACTTTCAGAACAGAGCACACTGGTGAATCTATATGTCTTTGTAACTGATGTTACAAAATTTTACAGGGCTGCATAAGAACATACTATGTGGCCACTGGACCAAGAAAGTCACATTTAGGAGTTCCTCTAAATCTCTCTGAGTTAAGGATTTCACTCTGTGTTTCTTCTCTCATTTGTCTGGTACCTTGTGTCTTAGACACAAAAGGCATGGCAAAAGCACAAGAAACCTTTAATAATTATGGCAGCAAGAAAATACAGCAGTTTTGAGGAGCATTAACTACCAGGAACCAAGAATTCTTGAACTAATTTTTTGTTTGTTTGTTTGTTTTTGTTTTTCTGTCTGAGTCATTTCATCATAGAGACGGCTTCCTGAAGATTAATTCTTAAGGAAGAATTATCTAACTATCCAAATGGCATTTCTTGCCTTAATTTGATAAGGTAAACTAATTGGTGAATCCTATGGAGACACTGAAATAAAACTAAAAATTCTTAAAGGGAATACTTGACCTTATAATCAATATATTTCCTTGTAGATTTTCACCAGAAGTTATTTCTACTGGCTAGACCAGAAACTTGGGTAAAACGTATTACTTTTCAGACAAATAAAACTGTTATAAAATCTGTATCAAAACTATCATGTCTATGATTCACTGGATTTTAGATATGATTTTTTAGAAATACATTATCTAATGATCTAACCACCTCTGGCATCATAATAGCACAATTTCAGACTTCCAGAAAATCATACACTAGGTAGAGAAAGTCTACAAATTTGGACTCATCTTCAGAAAAAAAGATCAATTTCTTCCATATATATCTTCTTATATCACTCTGTATAACTATGTCTGTGCTTTGGCTTCTTGTATAGTCTGTCTAGAAAGACTCCTCCAGAGGTGGTTCAGTCAAGTTAAAGTCCTTGTCATTCAGGAGAAACATCTCTCACTAAGAAGAAAGCTGTCGAGATTATGGTTTTTCTACTCCACCTCTTGCCAAGTGTTAGTAGCTCCAAAAAAGAAAGCTCAGTAATGCACTTAAAATGGACTTACAATGGATATTTGGTAGAAATATAAAAATAAGTAAATCTTTTAACATAAAATAAGGATTACATATTATTTGTGCTACTCGGATTCTAACCTTGTTTAGAGTACTTAAGGTCCCTTTCAAAATACTGTGCAAAGAACATATCTCCTAAATTGCTGAAAGATTAATTTGAAAAGTTTCTATATGCAAAGAATAGGGGCTATTAATATATTGAAAGTTCACCCAGTTACTGAGGTGTACATAGAAGAGGCTTATACATGTGTAAGAGTGAGTGTCAGTATGACACCTTCCTACCAAGACTCTACAGGAGTGAATTTGTAGTTTGACTGTCAGGACCATGTAGTCCTTAAGACATCAGACTTCACATAACTTTTAACAATATTCTTCTAATGAAGGTATTTTTGAATTTGTGAAGACATAGTAACAGAAAAAGCTTTCATTACACTAAAGTATGGGGTTTATTTTAACAGTATTGTACCTGGATCTACAGTGTAAAGCACTGGACATAACATTTTAACACATACTTACCAGCTTAAGAGAACAACATGTGTTTGTAGTTGGATGTGGATTTATAATTTCAAAATTATTAATTCAAATCTGTATTATTTCTCAGTGCTTTACAAACATTATTACTGAAAGCTCGCTCTGAAGCCAATTGCCGGGGAGCAGCAAGGACCCTGGCGTTACTAACACTTGGCAGGAGATGAAGTAGAAAAAAGATAATATCCACAGCTTCTTGAGGAACAGGGCAGAGAAGCCCATCTCATTGTCCCAGCCAGGTGGCGAGACAGCCCCGAAGATGGCAGACAGGTTCACACAAGAGCGTGGATGACCAGGCAAGGTCATATTGATCAGGTAGGTCTGAGGTTAAGCCAAGTGGACAGGTCAGGTTCATGTCTGGTGAGGGTAACCAAGGGTAACACAGTCTTGGGCAACAGGTACCTCCCTGGGGATGGGTACAGGCCATGGTGTGAATCTGTGAGTGGGCCCAACTTGGTGGGCTCAATGCCATATCAGGGCTGTGGGGAGCTGGAGCTGGAGACTGGCAGTGTTGCAGTGCTGCTAGGCAGGGAGCTGGCAGCCCTGGGGGGCTGAAATAAGGTCCTGGGCCATGGCCTGGCTGGGGGAGTCTGAGAGGGACTAGAAAGGGGCAGTTGGATTGGTGGTGCCCTCTGGGCCCTGCCAACAATGTTCAATGCATTAGGTCAAGTAGATGGCTTTCCTGCAAGATTATTGTATCAAAACTTCACTTGGACGTTCTGGAGATAAAAAACCTAGGCTTTCTAGGAATTTTAATATTTAGATCTGCTGTTCTTCTCTTGCATACATACTACCTAGTGGAGATTAGCATAAATCAGAATTGATGCAGATACCATGATTTTGCAGGACCCTGACTGTATATTCTGGGAAAACTGGATTCTCAAAACTGTATATTTGGGGGAAAAAGAGAGAGGTTATGGACTTATATAAACATTTACCCAGGCAAAAGGAAAAGATGGTTTCATATTCTGTTTCCTTTGCTTCCAGGTACCAATCACAAGGCATAGGGAATTCAGCTGCTCTGGCATGACAGGGCACTTATGCTGTGTCAGAGGGAAGGCTCAAGCAGAATATATTCCCCCATCCATCTAGTGCAACAGTTACAGCGTTCTAGTTTACAGTTTCCTGTGTGAATTCCTCCTGGAGCATATATCAATGCTACTTTATCTTCAGGATTAATTTAATGCTACTACTAAACCCTATTTACTCATCATCTTTGACGTCACATCCCAGGCATTTTACCAGCATCTCCTTTGGCATCTGGAACATATTTCCATTTAAACTGATTTACCTATAATTTCATATGTATGTTTATGATTTCCTTAATCCATTACAGACCTTGCATGTAAGTATATGTGTAAATAGTGGCTAGAGATATCATTAAAACTTTGTTCATATTGGGATGAAATTTAAAGAGAGATCTTTCTTTTTATGTTAATTGTTCAAACAAATCTGCACATTTAGTTTTATAACTGAACATAGATTAGCTGAATTTGTTGTTTCCTAATAATTGCATGCTATTACTTTCTCAGAAGATTATTCTAACATGTGCCTTTTTGTTAATGTTGTCTTATTTTCTTATTTCCTATACACATTTCCTCTGTTTGTAGGGCCTCTGAGAGACCTGCCTAATGCCACAACTACTGAGTAGTATTTCTTCAGCCTTCCTCAGCTGCTGTACAAGGAATCACATGTAATGGCAATTTTCCCTTAGAGCAAAGCACACTATGGAGAGGATAACTTTTTCATAACACAAAATGGAACAACACTTAGACAAAATTATATATAATCTTTATGAACTATCCAGATCTACTTCTGGCTTTCTCTGTTAAACATGGTTCAACTCCTTCCAAACAGGCTAGCAGTATTTTGTTATGAAAGGCTCTGTTTGGAGTCAAATCCCCAACAGGGTTGTCAGAGTCCCTGAGTCTGTAGGGTCTTCAAAGTACCCATGAAGACATTAAGATTATTTATTTCAACAGAAAACAACCATGCAGAGAATAAAAAAAAGCAGTCTGGAGCTCTTGATGTGTATATTAGGATTGTTTGCAAATACCTCAGTTGCTGTTTCCTTTCCCTAGTTGCGAAGAGACCAGGTAATATATCACTTATCATAGTCACAAAATCAAAAGAAAAGAATAATATTTTGGCATGAAAGTAGAGGGCCATATGATACATGTACATGCTAAAGCACAGAATTGTGTTTTGTGGTAATATCTCTTAAAGTAGAAAGCTCGAGGTGAAGAACTCCAATAGACTGTTTAAAGCTATTGTTAACCATTGCGCTCCAATGATTATTGGCTATCCTCATACAGTTTCTAGCTTTTATTAATCCATTCAGTACTCACTTTGTTAAAAACGTATTCTCTCAAGTTATATCCTCAGTTCAAGAAGGACAGGGAATTGCTTGAAAGAGTCCAGCACAGAGCCACAAAGATGATTGAGGGAGTGGAGCATCTCCCTTATGAGGAGCAGCTGAGGGAGCTGGGTCTCTTTAGCTTGGAGAAGAGGAGACTGAGGGGTGACCTCATTCATGTTTATAAATTTGTAAAGGGTGAGTGTCAGGAGGAAGGAGCCAAGCTCTTCTCTCTGATGTCAAATGATAGGGCAATGGGCAATGGGAGCAACCTGGAGCATAGGAGGTTCCATGTGAACATGAGGATAAACTTTTTTACTATAAGGGTGACAGAGCACTGGAACAGGCTGCCCAGAGAAGTTGTGGAGTCTCCTTCTCTGGAGACATTCCAAACACGCCTGGACATGTTTCTGTGTGACCTAATCTAGGTGATCCTGCTCTGTCAGGGGGATTGGACTAGATGATCTTTTGAGGTCCCTTCCA
Organism: Mesitornis unicolor; assembly: GCF_000695765.1. NCBI lineage: Eukaryota > Metazoa > Chordata > Aves > Mesitornithiformes > Mesitornithidae > Mesitornis > Mesitornis unicolor. The sequence goes on from NW_010180773.1 coordinate 38,807, forward strand.
ACTCCTAATATTCTGTGACTCTGTGATTCTCAATAAAAGTTCACTGGAAACCAATAATATCTATTCTTCACTCAGTTTTAATCTCAATTGTGTCGAGCTTTATCAGAACTGCATCTTCATAGAGTTCAGCTAAGCAGTAGTGAAAATGAGAATATAACATTGCTTCAACACTCTGTTTTAAATGTGTTCTAATTCTGTGCTTATGCATATTCTAAAGAAAAAGAAGAGGCATTGACTGTATAAACTTATTGCAAATTATTCAGACATCACTAATAAATCAGTTCTATACTTAATTTATACATAGTCAAAAGTAAATTTACTGATTTTTTTTACACCTTTTTACCCTATCTTGTTCACATAATCAATATATGAATTCATTATATAAATGAGATAATTTGCTGATGAGATCAATATGTTTTGTGGTATTTTGTAGATGATTTAAGTGCATATGTGATTCCACCAAAATTTTGTGAATATCAATATGGACAGTTTTGCATTAGACTTATCTAGCAAGACAAATGAACAGACTGTTATAAATATACCTGTAATATGTCTGATTCCTTCATTACAATTTACCCAGTGCAAATCTGAAATTGCACTGTACTCATAATTTTAATGTATTTTCTGTATTACACAGGTTTGCATCAGAAAGGCAAAGCAAAACAGTTTTCAGATATTTTATTTATAAAATATTTAAAATTATGCTTAGTTTAGAGATGAACACTTGTTTCAGCAGATGAGAAACATACATGACAGCCCCAGCAAAGCTTTAAGGAATGAGGCAGAGAAGGCAAGTGGACACAAGGTAATATGGTCTCAGCTTCTTCCCTTCAGGAATATTCTTTCTGCAATTCCTTCCAGTCAAAACATTTTAGAAAAAAGACTCCTAACTACTCTTCTCTTTGTTGTACCATTCTTTACTCATGTTTTCCTTCTCAAGAGTAAGGGTTGCTAAATACTTCTAAAGGATAGCTTTTTAAAGATGCTGGTATATCTTTCTGATTGCTACTCTGCAGGTCAGGAAGGGATTTTCTAAATAAGGCTGAAGTTGGTGGTGATATGACAACTATTTCACTTCCCCAACTTCTTTAGATAAGTAAAGCATATTTTAACTAATAGAACATGTGATCACTGTTCAGACTAAAGACTGAAGGGCTACATCTCAGGTTAATTTAAGCTGTGAAAACAGGGTTCTTGAAGTACTTTGCTTACAACATTGTCCTTTTGACATTCCCTTTTCTCCTCATGGAATAGAGGGTCAGTGCGTCTGAAGATGTCTGCCCTGGGTGTTAGTTTGCATGCCTGGAATATGAGAACTGAAGAAACAGGACAAGTAGTGTTAACAGTCTGGAGTCACTACAAATACCTTGTTATTTAGATTATTTCATGTGCCTTTCCTTATTCACTTAAATATCTTAATCAACTGGAATGTTATTTCATCGAGATTAGCAATATTATTGCCCTCTAGTGGGCTTATATATTTGCAATTGTATAAATTATCCTGAAAACATTTTGAAAAACATATGCTCTGTAACATAGGACAGTGAGTCTGAATCAGAAAATATCCTTGACTGAAAAATATCCCATGAGTTACTTTTTGTAAGGTATGTCTTGGGGATTATAAAATGTAAATTATATTGGAAGACAGGACACTTCTTGCATTACATTAAAAAATAAGTAAAGTCTGTTGCAACAAAGGTTCAAAATCTACCTAGCAGCCTCACCAACCAAGCAAGCACAGCATGACTGCCTAAGGCCCAAAAACCCATACAATCGGACTGAGTGGGTGACTGCCATTTCAGCGCTGCAGTATGTGTATTAATCAGCCTCAATCACTCCCAGACATTATTCATGTTTTATTGCAGCTTCAATGCTTGGTTACATTTCTGAAATTAGTCAGCATGTCAAACTCGCACAGCTTCTGTTGGGAACAGAGAGCAAGCGTTGAATAATGTTCTAGCAGAGAACAAGTAAAGAGTAAGCACTGAAAGACAACAAAAGAAAGGCAGAAGTATGTAACAGAATTATCAGCATGCACAGAATATAACATTTTTTGAATGACATTATAAAGATTAGAATTGAAGAGACTGATATAATAAAGATGGTTAAGGTGAGTAAAGACGTAGACAGATTTTAAAAAGAACCCACTAGAGTAAGTACTTAACTCATTGACTTCTAAAGGCAGTGTTTAATGAACCTCACTTGCCATTGTAAATTGCACTGAGCATCAATCTGTATAGTTAGACATCTTCAAATGTGTGCAAATGTAGCCTTTATAACTAAAATGAATTATATTTTACATATTTTAGTTTGGAACAGGAATCAATGAAAGTCTCTTTGGGATAAGATATGTCTGAATTTTTATGAAATATGTATTAATGGGTGTAAAACATGGCTTCACAAATATCACAAATTTACATGTTGCAGCAATTTTACTATTAATATAATTTGGTCTTTTAATCTGTTTTAAATATTCAGTGGGTGTTGTTTTAATATTCAGAGCCCATCAGTAAGACTTATTTCACATAATAAAGGAGCAACATAAAATTTTATTAAATTACTCATTTTTCTAAACCATTTCTTAGCACATAGTGGGCTTGGAAGCTTGACTGAGAGAGACTGATTACTGTAAATTCCATTGCTTTGAAGTGAGCAGGATTATTTTGGATTTACACTGTCAGGGCCCTGAGTGCAATTATTAGGCTTTAGCTACTCTAAACAGCCTCACCTGGACCCTCACTCACTCCTCTGACCATGGGCCCAGTTCATTCAAACTCATGCCTGAACACTCAGACCAGCCCTGAGTTATGTTGAGCCCAGACCTGTCATCTGCTGTTCTGGTTTGCAGGGCTCTTGTATAGACCTTGCACCTACGCTGTAGTAGCTTTGTTTCAGGCCCTGTCTCCAGTCATTCCTGAGGGGAGCCCTGGGCTCAGCCTGGACTTGACTTGTTATCTTACCTGTCTGAAACTGTTGTTGAACTCTATTCCTCTCATCAGAGGAGAGCCATGAAGATGATCAGGCGGTTGGAGTACCACCCCTGTGAGGCCAGACTGAGAGAACTGGGATTTAGCCTAGGGAAGAGAAGGCTCTGGGGACACCTTATAGTGGCTTTCTAGTACTTAGAGGCCTACAGGAAAGGTGAGGACAGGCTTATTATGGGGGACTGTAGTGACAGGATGAGAGGTGATGGTTTTAAACTGTAAGAGGGTAGATTTATACTAGAGATTAGGAAGAAATTCTTAACTGTGATTGTGGTGAGCCCTGGCACAGGTTGCCCAGGAAAGCGGTGGATGCCCCCTCCCTGGAAGTGTTCAAGGCCAGGTTGGACAGGGCTTTGGGCAACCTGGTCTAGTGGGAGGGGTCGCTGCCCATGGCGGGGGGGGGGGGGACTAGGGGATCTTTAAGATTCCTTCCAACCCAACCCATTCTATGATTCTGTGATTCAATGATCACCCTGCCCTGATGCAATAAGGCTGTGTCTTTGTCAGGGAGGGCACTGCCCTGTCTGTCCCATACCCGATCTCAGCTCTTGATTCTTCTTCTTCAGTGGATCAGTTGGGCTCTTGCTGCTCCCTGGTAAATAGGTGAATAAAGTGAGAAATTTTCTATACTATATTAACATCCAGTATCAGTAAACTAGGCCTAAATTTGTATTTGCTTGACTTTGATGAATCATATTTAATGTTTCTGAGTTTTAAGGGCAGACAGAACTTCCACATCTCAGTCATAAAGAATTAAAGATATTTTTATTCTACAACATATTTCTTGCATTATTCTGAATATTTTATAATCTGGTATTATTCTGCTTCTGTCATACACTCTTAAAAATCACCTTTCACTTATAAACACACTTCAGAGATTTTCAACACTTTTTAACTATGTATTTAACTGCTATGTTGTAACTACAGTTTAAAATTTGCTTTCAGATTGCATAATTTGTCAACTATGATGTCACAGCAACTGTTGATTAAGGCAAAAATTATATTGAGATTCCCAAGTAAAGTCAAAAGGACGGTGAAAGAAGAGGCTTCCACAGTTGAAAACTAAAATTAGGCAAACACAAATCATCCTTGGACTATCTGGTGTCTACCTGGGAGTTAACGTCTGGGGGTGGGGGAAGTGCACAACAAACGTGTGGTGAAACTGTGGACAGATACTGTATATCTTAGACTCCCTCAGAGAAGAAAGCAAGTAAATGAAATGTGGCAAGAGGGTACTTTGCCATAATAAAAAATGGATCATTTCAAGTTCTCCACAATTCAGGTAACGCCATATTCACATAAAGCATCATATATAGGTCTTTTAAGAGAGAAAGATGAGCAAAGTGAGTGGTGAGATGTGTGTCAGCCATGCACACAATTCCTTCCTTGTACTATTCCTTGGGTCAGACCAACTATAAAATACTTCATATGCAGCCACTGAAAGCAAGAAAGCATTTGGATGGTCTTAATTAACTGTGAACCAGCACTACATTACATAAAAAAATGCAACTGAGGCAGTTTCCTCACATGAAGGAATCAATTTGCCATTCTAACTGAGTTTGGACTGTGCTTTTCTTATTACGAATTTCGTAAAATCCTATGAAATTATAGAAATGACTCTATGGGTAAGAACAACCGAATCCAAATTTATGGCAATATTTGTGAATAAGAATCTAGGACTAGTTTTATGAGATCTTAAGACAGCAAACTTTAACTGAAAATTTATTGCAGGCACTTCCCATTAGATCTGTGGTTTTATATCAATTAACCTGATATTTAAATTCTCAAGGAACAAACATGTACATCTATCTCATAGCAAGATTCCACTTTTTTGTATTTCATGGATTTCAACTCATTTCCAGCATAAGAAAAAAGTAATTTTTATTTGGATTTGTCAAGTAATCCTGATATAGAGTTTGTGTGACCTCAGTGGGCTACATTAATATTGTTTGTTCCTCTGTATAGTCAGTATATTAGTATAATTGAAAGAGAAACACTTTTTTCATTAGTTGACCTTCTTCTTTTCCCTTCCCAAAAATGCAGACAAAGTTTTCCATTTTGCATTGAACCATATGTATTCTTTTATTTTTAATTCACAGGTAACCTGCTCCTCTGCTTGGTGTTACCCTTTCTACATATTTTTATACTTACAAACTTGTTCTTTCCCTTCAAAATACTGCAAAGTATAAAAACAAATATTCAATACACTGGGTGAACTCATACTCCTGGGTCATAATTGTATGACAGACCTCCCTTTGAATTTCAGTGGACCCAGGATTTCACCATTTTCCTTATGAGGAGTTAAAAACTGCTGTACTACCTGAAAATCAGACTTGGAGGGCAACAGTAGTTCATTTGTTAGTAGGGTAGGGAGGTAACTGGGTCCAAAGACATTTTTTAAAAAAATCTTGGTTTTTTGTAACATTTTCGTAGTAATTCTGCCCTTTCTGTTTCAACATACTCCTGGCAATTTCCAGACTAAAGATCTTTTCTCCCAATTTAGTCAAGCAATAATAAAGTCTCATAGTTCCACTTCTTGATCTCATCCTATTATTTCATTATTTCTTTGTTCCATTGTTCCAATCATGATGTTCTCAGATAGTATCATTTCTCATGTTTTCTCATAAGTGCACTGATATCTCATCCTTACCACCTATAATCAATCTCTTGTCTACATCTGAAAAGGATTTTCACCCATTCAGCTTGACTAATGATATTTTTATCACTCATTGTATCTTTTCTTGTTTTTGTATTTTTCTGCTCTGCTCTTTCCTTCTTGTGGACCAATATGGAAGTGGTCTTCAGATGGATGACACAAACACAACCTACCATTCCGAACAGGGAAGAGATTGCTTTTTCCATTCACCACCAAAGTGAAAAAGTCTCCCAAAGAATGGGGGAACAGGCAGACGCATTAACAGGAAATAGTGAAAGGCAACAATGTCTGAGAAGGCTGATATTCTTCAGAGGTATATCAGAAACTTTAAGCTCATATTCTACCTCTCAGCTGCTTCTCTGTCTTACGAGTTTTTTCCCTACTTTATTCTTTTGCTATCTTTCCTCTTTTCTCTACAATGTTACTGGTAATTTCAGCTCTGTAGGTAACTGATCATGCCTTCTACAAGCAAAAGGAGGAGCAGCACAAAGGGTAGACTTAGTTTTGACCTACTTCTAGGAATGCAATGCAGACTTTGTATAGCTGGAAAAACTTCAAAATTTACAACCTACTCTTAGTGAAACTCTTCCTGGAGCATTCTATTATAGTATGCTGTCCCACACACAATTAGATATAAAGTCAAATTATGAGAAGTATCTGAAAGTAGAAGCAGCCAAAGTTTCAAATTGGTCTAGTGCACAACTGATTATGTGATTCATAAGAATCCATATGAAGGCAGGAGTGAAAAAGGATAGCAACACAGCTGAAAGAAACCAAATCAACCAATCAATGAACAAAAGATTTTGTGTAATGACTACGTTTTTAAAGAACTAAATTGTTCATTTATTTTCATCTTAACTGTTGGTGTCCCAGATCTGAGAGATGCAGGATTGACCACAATTAGTTTGATTTCTTTAATCTTTGTGTGATAAATATCGCAGAGCAAATTCATTTTCACCAGCTTGGTGAAGTGGTATCCATGATTTTAAGATGAGACTTCTGCAGAGACTGTGTAAATGGAATGGAGACCCAAAGATTTTTGCCTTTCACATGCACTCATCAGAGGATTGTTCCCCACTTGAAGCAGTATAAAGTGGGAACAGTTGCAAATTCTTTGAGTAAAATGAATGAATATGGTAAGAAGAGAACATAAACATGGGAAAAAAATATTATCTTCCCTCTCAGTCCAAGGAAATTAAAAGTAAAATACTTTGAGTGGGGACCTTAATTCCAGATAGTAGCTCAAAGGAGGAGAGGCATTAGTATCCTTACATACTTTAAAAGAGGATATATGGTTCCTAGGACATATTTTTATTTGATTCCCATTTACCCACAGCCGATGAGGTTTTCAATTGCAAGGTATTTGAATTACCATGACTAGTTTTGTTTACATGTACAAGACTCATCTCCTCTAAACATGCTCCAGAATGACCTTTAAATGAACTATTTCTTAAAATCAGCTAACCAAAAAAGTACAATCCTGCAATCTAATTCTAGTTCACTAGAATATTCACAAACACAACCAAGAAATACAATGCTGAAATAAAATAATTTAAAAAAAAAATTAATATTTACAGAAATAATTTCCTGTATTCATTAGCTTACCTTAATGAAAATTACATAAAAAGCAGGTTACTCAACACAAGGTCATGCCTTTGCATGCCTCACTTTGTTTATTGTTCCAAACAGTACTGGTGTCATATTCTGCTTTTCTATGCCATTCTGTCTACTGCTGTGCTCATGTGAAAAGTTTCTAGCCATATGGACCAGGAGTTGTTTATAAGGCACTGCATGCCCAGAGAGGCTGTTTCTTCTTCTCTTTGTGTCCCTGTCTTCCTTTCACCTCCCTGAAACTAAGTCAATGGTTTTCCTGGCTGTAGATATGTAGGCTGAATAAGACACATGGCTTACTACAGCAAGCAGCAAGCAGAAGAATGATATGGTGCCTATCCTGAAATGATTCCTTTAGAGCTGCATTAATAACAGCGTGGTCTTCAATAATGTGGACCAAAGTTCAAAAGTTATCCCATTCTTGCATTTTTCTTCCAAATGGCAAGTGGCATCTATTCCTGAAACATAAATAAATAAATAAATAAATCTAGAAGAAGCTATCTACATTCATGTACCAGAAACACTTCATCTTATCTACTTATCTTATTCTTCTACCAAGATAGGGAAAACAATAGGAAATAAGCAGTTGTGGACAGTATTTTTAACAATTCAGGATCCTCAAGTTCACGTTCTGAGAAGGGCAACAAGATGCCTTAAAATACAGTCTGATTATTGGCATCGGCATAGGGTCCAGACAACCTTTACTCTTTTCCCATCTGTAAAGGAAAGCTTAGAGACTGTTCTGGTAACTATTATGAGAAACTACGGGTTTCTGAAAATGAGATCACTTCCCAAAGCTGTACATGCTGTAATTACATCACAATCACATTATTGTCATCATGTTCTCAGAATGGCAAGCTCATACCATTCCAAGCAAGTTCATTTTTAATCATTAAATGAAAAGCTTTTAGTTCCAAGAGCTCAGGAAAAATGTATCTTCTGTCAGCAAAAATTGAGAGAATACTAGTGTTTTAAAGAGTAGTCCCTAATGTGTTCCACAAAAGCCCGCAAAACTTCCAATCATGTGGGGATCTTTCACAAAAATAAAAGGAGAAACTTATCTTTAATATATTACTTTAAAGTATGAACTGAAGAAATGCAAATAATTCTCTGTCATATATTCATTCTCAAGGAGTGGAAAAAAAAATCTTCCTTTGGTAAAAAACTACTTCTATACATACTTAAATCCAGACCAAATATAAATTTGCTAATTTTTAATGTTGATTGCATTGTTTACTTATAATTCATTAAAAAGATAATTCAATTGATTGGTTTTTTGGTCAATCTATTCTGCTTTAAGGCAGGACTAACTTGAAACATTCTTATGTTAAAAACTTTCATGGTCTTCCTAATGAGTTTCTTCCAATACTTACATATTATTACAGCAAGGAAATAAGATGTCTAAACCAAAAGTCTTGTTTTCAAATTAAGTAAAATTTATCTCACAGTGATGGAGGATAAATATATTCTTTCATGATACCTGTAGAGATTCATAGATATCATTACCATGCCCACTGCACTATCTTTCTTTCTAGGCTATACAAATCCAATCTTCAGTCCAAGACAAAAGCTTTTCACATATGCTTTTAAATTTCTGATCACTTTGTTGCTCCTTTCTGTTTTTTTTTCTCTTAGAGAATAATGCCCAAACTTAAATTTCATCTGAAGCCTTGCCAAAACTTACAAAGGAAGAAAAAATATCACTCAGAACTGTCAATTTTTCCATGAACCATTCCCAGAATGACATTTACATGTTTTGGCAATGTCTTTTAAACCTTAATTCAGATTATAGTGCATCTCTACTTTTCTGTAGTCTTTCTTGCATTGCTCTTCCTCCTTTTGTATTTGCCTATATAACATCTTTGCCAAGCATAGTACATGTATTTATAATCATTAAATTTAATCAGTTTTGGGATCTTTTCTCTGACATACGTTGATCTCCAGAATACTGGCAAACTCCACAAATACTGTGTCATTTGTAAATTGCATATCTACACCTTTCATTTCATCATTTGAATAATTAACGAAAATATAGAATAGACCTTCAGAGAAGCCGTTTCCTTGAATGTGTCAACTTGGAGAGAAATGCACCATCTTTCCAGTTTGACACAAAACTATTGAAAACTAAACTTTGTCAATAGTTTTTCCACCTCTTCTGGTAATTGCTGTGTAAAATTAACATGATGGTATACTGTTAAGGAGTCCTGGATTTCTGAAAACTGTACATTAACAAAGGAATTTTTTTTATCATCTAGTCACGCATTGTCCCATATTTTCAGGCTTAAATCCATGAAAAAAATATACTAAACTGATTGGTGAATGCAAAACAGAAATATTTGTTTTTTCATGGCAACAAAATTATTTGCTGGGGTACAGAACATTCAGCTAAAACATGTAGAGTAGTTACATAAATCTGGGACCTGAACCATCAACTCTTGAAAATCCAAAATGTGAACTGTTTTGATCTTATGGTAAGGTAGAAAAATGGAGATTCAATACCACGATGTCAAATGTCATTGTATGAAGTAATGTCAAGTAACCTGAAATTCCTCAGGATTGGAAAAGTACATATCCATTGATACTACTTCAAAGAAGAAAAGTTAAAAATATATGGCATGTGTGGCAAATCATGTTACCTATATCGTTATGATTTAAGAGGGAAAAAGTTAATAATAATCCAAGGAACTGTACAGCATAATTACGAAAAAGGCTTAAATTTTATTAAGTATTTGTAAAGTGCCATAATTAAAAAGTGTCCTTAATACATACCAGAACCACTTTTGAATACTGAAATAATATTTTTAGACTGAATACCTAAGTTCCATGGACTTGAATTTACCTGAAATTCATCTTATAAAAATTAAAACAATATACAGTTTTCAAAGGTATTAGTGCTTCTCTTGTCACAAATACATTAATCTGTTCTCTTATGCAAAGTATTTGGTTGTACTGTGATAAAGTAAGTTATTTAAGTCAAATATAGAATTCCTGAGACTGGTCCTTTGGTAGTAAAAGTTACTTCAATTGAAAACAACTAAACTATCAACCTACAGCATATTGACTTGAATCCTCACCTGAATGCTGGCAAGGTATCTATCTGCTTGTCATGGTTTAGGGCTGGGCTGGCCACTAAATCCTGGACAGACACTCTCTATTAACCCCTCTCCCCTCCTCAGAAGGGAAGAGAAAAGAGAATAAGGAAGAGAGACTTTACGGGCTGGAAAATAGAAATATGCGATTTAATAAAACATTAACACTAATACAACAGGTTAATAATGTAAATAGGAAAATAATGAAATATATACAAATATGTACAAATATATATACAAAACCAATATAAAATTCTTCTCCCACCCTCCCCTCAATGACGAATATGTCACCAGAGGCTCTTTGGAGCAGGGCACTGGAAAAGTCCCAGACCAAACTCAGCAGCAGGTGGAAGCACAATGCAGGAACACACAAATAAGGATCAGAGGCAGACAAACTAGCAGGGTTCTGCTCAGACTTCGGCCATTGCAGGATCAATACAAACAGAAGGGTTCAAGATGGAAGGGCTCCAAGATGAAAAAAGGGTCAAGACCCTCGTGATCCCTCGGCTTTATATTATGACGTATGTGGGATGGAATATCTAGCTGGTCAGTTTTGGGTCCGCTTCCCCCCCCATAGGCACAGGCACGGCACACATGCTGAAACAATTGGCCCTGAGCTTATTACTGTAGCAGCACATACTGGAAAAACATGCTGCTAGTTTTCAGCAAGTTCAGCCACTTAAAAGAGACTGAGCTGAAAAGTAAAATCACAAAATAGAAAATTAGTTCTATTTAGCTCAAACCAGGACACTGCTATACATTTTTAGAGGTGAAATTTAAGCAAATTATTTTCAATTCACAGATTATTTGCAGAACACTTACTGGAAGTTTCCAAGTTTTGTATGAACCTGCATAGCTTCATGTGGCATCTGATTATCATTTATGGTCCCTGAATATTTTCCATATGATCATATACTTACAGAAGTATTTGAATTCCTCATCTAAATGTAAAATTAGCTGTTTTCTTTTGACTACTGATCACTTATGTGGTTTGAATAAGAATTTTCTTTCTGTGGATATTTAGATTCTCAACCCTTAAATTTTAGGTTTTGAATGTTCCTATGATAACATTTTCTCAGAACTACATTGTCTAAGGAAGAAAAACAACTATAAGGCTTAGAGTTAGAAACTTAAACACTACATTGTATGTATCGTAACATCACTTAAGTGAAAAATGAAGCACAAAACATAAAAATAAATAATTTTTCAAATTATGTTATGAACTCCAGTTTCAAAGTTGGAATGATAATTAGAGAACAGACAGCTCACTTATTTGGTTAATATAAAAATATAAATTTACAGATTTTATGTTCCAGAGTGAAAAGTTAGTTGGTAAATAGATCTTGCTCAAATAATTAATGAGAAAATTTCTTTTACTTGATCTAATCTCCCTTACTTCTCTTAGTCCATGTGTATATATATATATGTTCTCATAAGCATACCATGCATATGTTTCACACATATTTTGTTCAATGCTAAACATGGATGAGCATGAAGTATTTGCAGATACATAGCTGTATGGGTTTGGAAAAAGCAAGAAGTCATTGTCTCAGAACTCCATCTCTCACTCTACTTTCTGAAAGCTTTCCAGATAGTTGTAATGAAAAACTAGACATTATGTTCTCTTTATTAAGATAATCTGGGACTCTCCTTTGTGTCCTCTCCCTCCTTCCCTCTCTTTCACTCACACTTGTGTGTGCATGCACAAATATACATGCTCTGACAGAATGGTAACCTTTCTATGTTATATGTTAGAGATGATGTATTAGCTTAGCATTTTCAAATATGCCTGTGGGACACGTATTTCCCACAAAAATTAATAAAAACTAGGTGTTCAAATATATTAGGTTGCCTTGAAATTTCAACCTGGAAGTATTAGCACTATTTGGAAGTCTATCTCAAGCTAAATGTCTAAGCATAATTCTGTCTCTTCTTAGTTATGCTTGAATAAGAACGTATGCTTAGAATCTCTAGAGGGAGACGCTTTAATAGTATGGAAATATCATATAGCCAGTTCTTGTGCTTTTATGAAGTGTCTTGCAATACAGAAGAAGAAAATATAATTGGGAAGAACAGAAAAATCCCAGAAGAAAGACAGAGGAAAGATATAAAAAATTGTGTCTTAGATTATGTAAGATTAAAAAAAAACAACATTAAAATATAAGAATAGAGGCTTTCTTGAAAAAAGATAATAGAAAACATTACAAGGACCAGAATTGTGTTTGTGCTCACAGATTGTACAGAGCAAAATTGAGAGGCAAGGAGAGGTGTTGCAAAAATCTTCAGTAGTTTTCGTGTGACTTTTCTGCGCCTGAGTTATACAGGTTGTATAAAACTGAACCAGAAAGACTTTATGTATGTCTACACCATAATTTAACCGTTTTCAATGTGTTCCTCCCAGAATACAAATATAAAACTGGACTGCTTATCTCACTTTTTTGCCAATGTCACTGTTACAGTAGCCGTGTATAAACAGACCTTTTAAGCCTAATAACCTTCAGCTGTGCTTCACCACCTTATCTTCCCATCTTTCTCCTTTACCATAATTTTGCCTGATACAGACAGAATTCAATGAACTTAAATCTATTTTTGTAGCTCTACACACACCTACAATACAATAACACATACAGATAGGTTTGAAATGTACCTCTTTATATAAGGTCCTCCTCCTCTGAAATGCTACATTAATATTGTGGCACATCATCAGATTCTAAGAAATTTCCTTCTCTTACTAACCATAACATCTACGCAAGAGTCACATATTTTATGTATATTTTTAAAATTGCTGTTGCTAGCGTCATAGCTGCCACTGGAATAGCAACAGCCAGAATGGTCATGAAATTTAACTGATGAAAAAAGTTAAAAGGGTTAAATTTCATTTAAGCTTAATTACTTCAAAATTTTCTTATCCTCTCCTTCTAGAACAAACATAAATTAAAAATCACTTGTAGGAGTAAGAAGAGACCATTCACATTGCTCTAATTGAGAAGTAAAATGTGTTAAAAACATTGTTTAGTCAGAGGAGCTTGGACAAAGGAAAACTGAGTCAGGTCCAAACTTTTATTCCCCAAAGACAGGTAAAATCAGGTATATGGTGCAACTAGATCTTGTAAGCGTGCAATGAGTTTTCAGATAGAGTAGCCCTGGTAAACATGTCTGCCCTACTATTCTAAATAATTCATTTTCTGAACTTTTTATTCCCTTCACCTTCCCAAAGTTTCTCACTTTGGGATAAGTGTGTTTATAAAAGTACGCCCACACTTCAATATTACTGTACTTAAAAGCTGCATTTCTAAAACTGTTAAATGTTGTTTATTAGACCATCCAGCACTCAAGTTAAAAAGTTGAAATTGCAAATGGAACTGTAATACTGGTCTCATGAGAATGTACATTATTTTATAGTCCTCTTTGACTTGACCACTATTTCCCAAATGACAAATATTAACCAATTATAGCAAAAGGATGTTAAGATAGACCTAACAAGGTAAGATAAAGGTTGCCAATAAAATGGGAAAACAAATAGGTTGTAGTTGGAGAAGTACAGACAGAGAAATTGAATCTTCTGTGTGTGATTTTTTCTCTCTCACTTAAACAGCTGTTTCTATCAGATAGGTATCTGTCACTTCGGGTGTATTTGTATTGCAGAATGGAGTAATATAAGCTAAACCTTAAGTGAACCCTTCTGTTTCTTGCAGGCTGGCCTCTTCAGATACATTTTCAAGTGTGCCCTTTTAAAACATATTTTCTACTGTTTACACTGCTTTCTTTACAAACAGTGTGCCGTTTTCCTCTCTAAACAGCCCTTCTTGATCCAAAATCTCTTATATAAATGCTGTAAACTGATCTTAAGAAGTTATAAGTGTCCAATGCTTTTGATGGGAGTAACTCCCATTCTTGGGCTACCAAAGCAGCAGAACAGCTTTTCAGAACCTAAACTTCAATTCCTGCAAAAGCAAATAAGAAATTATGCTGTAATGACAAAGACATCCTTGAATGCATATACCAAGTATAGTATTTTTTTCTTGAGTCTGCAAAACAATAGCTCTAAGAGATGCAGTGACTTCATTAATGACACTGGTAATTAACTTTTCAGAGTTAAACAATAATGGCGTTCAAATGTTAACATTCCTATCTGGTTTACTGCTACTCATTTTGCCAGATGCATCCAACCCATCTAAGAAATTCTGCAGTCTTAGGTTTACTCTTCAACTGCCAAATACAATGCTATTTCTCTCAAACTCCAATCGTCAAGACCCATCTTTCACCAGGAAACACTTTGAATATTCATTTGTGCCGTAAACATATGGAATAAAAAATGTCTTAAATAGTGTGTTGAAAGTTGAAAATGGACAATATAAAATTAATTTCTGTGGATAATAAAATAAATTACACCAGTTGTAAGAATAGTTAATTTGGGGAGGTTAATTAATAGAGTAATTTAATAAAGGTCTATTTTAATTATGTTTATGTGGAATTTCCAGCCAGGTTAGAACAACACAAAACCTGGGATAATTCCTTGCATTTTAGATTCAAGTTGATATGAAGTTATGGAGGCCTTTGTGTTTATGTTATAGGTGCTACTTAGTAACTAGACCTTTGCACACTTTTGAAACACAGTATTTATGACAGACACCTGTTCCATTTCTTTCTTGACCAAACCCTTCAACATTTCTAAGAGGACTTTGTTATTTTCAAGCCATTTGGGTATGACAGAGTATTCTTTAGGAACTTGTCATGTCTACCTCCTCAAATCTGTCAGGCTTACCTGTCACTGCTCTGCATTATTCATTTTTGGTTTGTGTGTTGTATTCTTCTCTTAGCTTTTAATATCAACCTTATACACAGGGTACCTTGTAAAAATGAAGGAGATAATATTAAACACAAATTGTTAAGATCTTACAACAATCACCAAACTGCTGTTCTGATATGACTGTAAAACTCAAGAGCATAATCCCCAGCACAGTCCAAAGGACAGCTGGACCACTCACAAGCATTTGGCTGTAAAGAACCCCTCAGTTTGAGATGAGTGTGTTGGGAAACTGCTGATGGGCTTCATGCTTGAATGGGTCTTTCTTACTTTCCAAACGAAGCCTAAAATCAGAAAGCATGGAGAGAACACACCAAGAAGGGAAAGAAAACAGCAGCATGAAACTTGTCACAAAGCAGAGAAAATAAAGTTTGATGTGAGGATGTAGCTGCTTTAGTGCTTTTTTAAAATCTATTCTTCATTAACCCAGTATTAACTCATGATCCTAGCAATGTCCTTTTGAAAATGTTATTATGAAAAATGATTTTTTTAAAAATCATTGTTGTGTACTTCTTGATGTTTTTCTTCCAGGAGACATTTCTCTTTCACACTGTATCTTCCTTCTCTTTAAAATGTATTTCTCTCAGTCTTCAGCTACAGAATGATATTTTCTATTCCTATTTCTCTCAGCCACTTGTCCTGTCTTCAAGACATTAGGAAATACCTGCTTTGCTTGCTGAAATGGGTGTTGTCACCACAAAGACCAAAATAACTGAAGGCCTGACAAATGTCTCACAGAAGAGATTTTATCCTCAGAATATTTCTCTGAGACACAGAAATCATATTGCAGACTAGGAAACGATGCCTGGGTGAGATATGATTCGTAATGCCCTGAACAAGAACCAGGGTAAGCTAACCTAGTTGTCTCTGCCTTGTACAGACAGATGGACCTGATGACTTACAGATTCTTGTTAAACCTAAGTTATGTTATGATATTATGACTTTATGAATTAGAAATTCAATTCACAACTTCATATTTAAAAAAAATAATTACACATTCACACTTTCTTTCTGACTTCACTGGCTTTTTGTGAAAAATTGCAACCAAACATGAACCAAAATATCCTGAAATATGACTGACTTTTATGACTCTAGGAATCCTCCTTGTGACCCTACAACAATTATGTGTGAGGTTTCACACTATTCATGTAGTGATAGGACAAGGGGTAATGGTTTTAAACTAGTAAAGGGTAGATTAAAGTTGGATATTAGGAAAAAGTTCTTCAACATGAGGGTGATAGATCACTGGAACAGGTTGCCCAGAAAGGTGGTGGAGGCCCCATCCCTGGATCTATTTAAGATCAGGCTCGATGGGGCTCTGAGCAACCTGACCTAATAACCATGTCCCTGCTTACTACAGGGGAGTTGGACCAGATGATCTTGAAAGGTCCCTTCCAACCCAATACATTCTATGATTCTATTATTATTTCTTTTTATCTTTACTCTTTCTTTATAAAGCTTTATAGGTGGAGCTGTAAGACAACACAGTAAAGTGCACTGGTGGTGTAAGCCAGTTCTACTTCTTGACCAGATAGCCTTATGACCACAGTAAACCTCGTGTAAGTAAAGAAGCATAGATGCCTGAACACAGGCAATACGAGTATGATCCTGGTAGGAATACATATTCAATGTAATAGTATTCTTTCCTATAATGTTAAACTTGTTTGTTGTCTTCATGTACTATATGACCTTTCAAATTGTCAAACTGAATTCATATGGACACATCTATGAAAGTCTCATTCTATGAGTGAAAGGCCAGGTGCTTAGAATACCTTTTTCAAACCAGAATTAAATATACCACTGTGAGACAGAGAAGTGTGAGATATGTGATAACCTCAATCTTTGCAGCTTATTATATCTTGTAATGAAGTTCTCTTTTCTTTAAAAGTTCCAGCTGGTACTACTGGCAGCTAAGCAATAAAAAATGCAAAGGACAACATGTAATATTTTGATCTTTTTAGTTATCATATGAAAATCTATTCAGAATTGCTATACAGTAAAGTAGAAGGTTTTTGTCCTGTGTTCAAAACTGGACATGAGAATGTTTGACATCTATGTCTGCTTCTAGTAATCATTCATTGTAAACCTGTGACTATATCCATAAAAGATACATTCTACAGAGCCTGAGAAACACAGCTGGTAAATGGACTGATTGGGAGCACAGGACACAGACCTCTTCTTACCTTTCAAAAAGCCTAAAACTAAATGGAAATCACAATTTTTCAATTTTACTTCCTTACAAATCCACTCACTGCTTATTAATTACTGCTGGTAACTGCCAGCAAGAACGGGAAAATCATATTAGTATTTGATAGAGATAAAAATTGCAAGACACCTATAAAGTATATTACTTGAATCATTTAAGTATTTCAACAAATAGCTCCCATTTCTTTCCAATTGCATTTTTCTGCTTCCCTCCTTCTTGAGTTGTTAACTTAGCCTTTAATCTTTGATGCTTTTTGCAGTCTTTAATCTCTCTCATAATCTCATACACACATATCTACATACAGCCCTCTGTATGGAGCTTTAAATTATTTTCCATTTATTTTTACCTTCTTACATGTCCCATGAGGCTCTGACCCTACTCCTGTACGTTCCTGCCCACAGCTTAGTCATAAATATTCAAGGCTCTTTTCCATCATTGCTGGCATTTCTTCCCTCACATATGCATTCCTGAATTATATTTTTTGCTTCAAAGATCTTCACTGTCCTTCATATGCCTTGTCTCTTCCCTTGGCACTCACATTCACATGTTGGTATGCTCTTTCCTTACCAATCTCTTTCTTAACCTGTGTGGTCTCCCTATCTTCTTCTTAAACACACTTACAAATACTCAGGTACTTTCATTCTCCACCATTCTATTCATAAAATAGCTTTTCTTCTTTCTTTTCCTAATGGATACAGTGTAAAGGAAGGAGGTAGCTGTGTTCATAGCCCTGTGATTTCACAGTAAATAGCAACAGCAGTCCTGAGAGGGCAGATGAATGAAATTTCAGCTACAGGAACAGATCTATCTCCATTTCCATTTCCGGGTATTGCACAAACGGCAGAACCTACAAAATACACCAGCAAAAACAGAGCTAGTGCTCGCTGAGAGCACAAACAAGGAGGTCTCTTAGAAGAAGACGACAAACAAAAGGGACACTATAAAGTTAGTGAATTAGCATTTCTTTTACATCGGCTAGAGTGATTAATTCATAGAGCAATAAAAGGAAAGAAATTACTGATATAACAGAAGCAAAAAAGTTTACTAGATCTTGTAATAAGTCCACTGCCCTAGGAATGGAGAGAGGACAGCTATAATATTCTTGCCTATCAAATCTCTGTATGGAAGAAATCTCCCACTCCCACTAGGTATCTTGTTCTAAATGCTACTACTATCACAATTTAGAAAGTTTTGTCAGTGAATCTGAACTTAATGAATAATTTAGCTGATTCATTTTTTCCTTCATTCCAAACCCAGAAAGAATACCTTTGCCTTTTTCACAGCAACACTTTGCATATAAAGAGTCCATTTACCTTCAAACTTCTTAGACTAAATAGTGTTCTTTCAACTTTTATACATATGTCTTACTTTCTAAATGGTTTAATATTTTGTTATTTTCCTCTGGACTGACCTTAGTTTGAGACCAAACACTGGCTTCACCAATCCTTAGCAGAAAAATAATCTGTCATGTCAGATGTACTGCACACCTACTAATATACTCCACAATGAGGCTGTCTTGTCTTTTTCTTTACGGTAGCATGTTGCTGACTCATATTTATTTCACAGTCCATTACAGCCCCCAGATACTTTTCCGAAGTGCTGCTGTTTTACCAGTATCTTTTTGATTTTACTTTTTTTCTTCCCAGATGTAATTTGCATTTGTCAGTATTGAGTTTCCTCCTGATGGTTCCAAGATGTACCTTTAATTTGTTAAGAACATTTTGACTTCCGATAACGGCCACCAATGTGCCAACGGGTTCTTCTAGCTTCCTGCCAGCTCTTATTTCATGTTTTCATTCACATCACTAACAATTTGAAGAATAGAAACAACCTTCAGGATCAAGCAGTTAACATGAAAAAAAGTGTATCACATAAGGAATTCTGCTTCAATACCATTACTTTTGGTTAGGCAGAACATGACTTCTTCAGAAATAACTTCCTTACTCTTAAGACATCAAATGATGGAGAACCTACCACAATCCTGTGTCCCTGTGTACATCTATTCTGCACGTGTTTTAATTCTGGCCGCTGCCCTCAACCATCTGAGTATCTGTTAGGTATGTCCTTTACTTTGAGGCTGTTCTGTATCATGATCAAATATCTTTGCATCTTTTTTGATTACCAGACAAGTAAAGATAACCTAAAATTTCAAATCTTGGCATTCTTAAATTGCTTTTTTCCAGTAAGGTTGCTTTTTCTCCCCCCCCCCCCCCCAGGGTGCATTATTGCAATAGCTTGTTTTGCTAATGTTATGGATAATTCCACTTTCCCTTGACAGGATAACACTATAGAGCTGCATAAAATGTCCCCATAACCACAAAATCTCTGCAAGAGGAATTTATCTGCCATAGTCACAAGACATTTTGAACATCACAATATCCAGCATAGGGATTTCACACATTTGTTTTCCCTTAAATGTATGACCATGTATTTGGATGCATTAAAACAGATTTCCAGTCAACCCAATGCCCAGTTTTTGCCCGGTGTGTTTACATCACTGTTAACCATGCCATCACGATCTCACTGTACACTCTGTAAGCAATGACTGGGTTTTCTACCGAGCCATGGGTAGACCAAATCTCCCCGGGATAACCCAATGACTACGCGAGGATCCTTCAGCACCAAGGGCTGCATTTCGGGCAACTCCTCTCCGTGTCAGCCACGCCAGCTCCCCGCTGACACGACGCGCTCCTCCCTCGCCGCGCTCCGTGTCCGTGCGTCCCGGGAGAGGTTTCGCTAAATCGGACCGTGCCGGAGCTGGAAACCGCGCATTCCCAAGCCCTGGGTGGGGGCCGGGAGACCCGAGGCTGGAGTAGACCAGTCCCACCCCGGGCCGCAGCCAGCGCTGGGCAGACGCCTCACGGCCACTTAACGGGAGTAGAGCGCACACACCGACCCCTCCGGGCCCCGTGCACACCACCTCAACCGCACCATAGCCCCGCGGCAGCGGGGAAGGACTTGGGGCCTTCACGTCGCGTCGGGCTCTTCTCCGTGAGGAGAGGAGGCCCCGGCAGAATCGGCGCTTGCACAGCTGCTTCAGTACGTTCGTGTAAGGAAGGGCCGAGCGCTCCTCCTGGACGGCCGCCCTCCAAGAGCCACTGTCGGCAGCTGCCTGGCGAGCACGGCCATACAGTGGAGGCACGCAGGGTTGCCGGCGGGCCCGGCGCCTTTAAGACGCCTGCGAGGCGGGGCTATGTAGATTTCGGCTGAACATTCTGGAGTGGAGGGGAGCTGTGGGGGGCGAGGCGAGGCAACGCAGGGTGCCGAGCCGAGCCGAG
Organism: Mesitornis unicolor; assembly: GCF_000695765.1. NCBI lineage: Eukaryota > Metazoa > Chordata > Aves > Mesitornithiformes > Mesitornithidae > Mesitornis > Mesitornis unicolor. Next base: position 59,438 of record NW_010180773.1, read on the forward strand.
CCGGCCTTCCCAGGGAGGAGGAAGAGGAGGCGGAGGCGGAGGCGGAGTGGGAGGAGACAGGGGAGGAGGAGGAGAAGGAGGAGGAGGACGAGGACACAGGGAGGTGGTTGCTGCTGCTGGGCAGAGAGGAGTCGTGCAGGAGCCGCGGCTGCGCTCGGACGCCACATTCCCTCTTTACGGGACTGGTGGTGAGGATGTGCGAGAACTGACCCTGCCGCTGCAGCCGCCTGTGCTGTGAAGTGTCTGCTCCTCCTCCTCCTCCTCCTCCTCCTCCCCTCCTGCTGT